>NW_004567154.1:1308806-1337035 GCF_000260355.1 Condylura cristata | reverse complement strand
GGAAGCTCCATGTTAAGCAGTTTGAGGACCCTCCAAACAGTTTTCCATAGTGGTTGTACTAGTTTGCATTCCCACCAGCAGTGCAGGAGAGTTCCCTTTTCTCCACATCCTCACCAACAGTTGTTGTTGCTAGTTGTTCGAAGTTGTGCCATTCTCACTGGGGTGAGGTGGTATCTCTTTGTGGTTTTAATTTGCATCTCCCTTATTACAAGTAATGTTGAACATTTTTTCATATGCTTGTTGGCCATCTGCATTTCCTGTTTGGAGAAGTGTCTTTTTAGCTCTTCTGCCCATTTTTTGAGGGGGCTGTTTATTTTTGTTGAGTTTCATGAGTTCTCCATATATCTTTGTGATCAGTCCTTTATCACTGGTTTTGTGTGAGAAAATTTTTTCCCAATTAGTGGACTGTCTGTTTCTTGTAATGTCTCTTTTGCTGTACAGAAGCTCTTTAACTTGATGTAGTCCCATCTATTTATCCTTGTCTTCGCTATCGTGGCATTGGGTGCTCTATCTTTAAAAATGTCACTGAAGTGTATGTCATGTAGTGTTTGGCTCATCTTTGTTTCCAGGTATTTTATGGTTTTCATTCTTATGTCTAGGTCTTTAATCCATTTCGAGTTGATTTTTGTGAATGGAGTGAGGTAGTGATCTAGTTTCACTTTTTTGCATGTAGCTTCACAGTTTTCCCAGCACCATTTGCTGAACAAACTTTCTTTGTTCCATTGTATCTTCTTTGCTCCTTTGTCAAAAATTACTTGTCCATAAACTTGTGGGTTTTATTTGGGCTTTCTATTCGAATCCACTGGTCTGTATGTCTATTCTTGTTCCAGTACCATGCATTTTTGATTATTATAGCTTTGTAGTATAGCTTGAAGTTTGGGATTGTAATGCCTCCATTTTGTTTTTTCTTCGACATGAGGTTTTTGGCTATTCGAGGCCTTTTGTTGTTCCATATGAATCTCATCAACATTTTTTCTGTTCTTTGAAGAATGTCATTGAGATTTTTGTTGGGATGGCATTAAATCTGTATATTGCTTTTGGCAGGATGGCCATTTTGATTATGTTAATTCTCTCTATCCATGAGCAGGGGATGTCTTTCCAATTTTATGGTGTCTTCTTGTAATTCTTTTAACAGAGTTTTGTAATTTTCTTTGTAGAGGTCTTTTACCTCTTTTATTTATATATTCTCGTGCAAGCTTTGACATAGTCATCTCGGCGTCTTTACTCTGCCGCCATCTTGCCGGTTCCCTACCTGGTCGAGCTGGTCATTAGAGGCTTTTTGCAGTGCCCAGGTACTCCCTATCTGGTCTGCAGTTTCAGCGATTTTTCCCTGTACTCAGTTGTTGTGGATCAGATTTGCATTCTTTCATCAGCCTGGGCTCCACTCACGGAGCTGAGCAGTCCCCCTTCACAACCAGGGCATTAGCATGGGGCAAAGTGGCTCCTGCAGCCCACCAAACTTCCAGGCACCTGAGTTTTCCTGGGTGTTCCCTTATCGTAACTCCCCAATCGCCGATTCCCCCTCAGTTATCTACCTTCTAGTGAGTCCTGGGTATTTTCATTTGGGTTGAAACTCATAGTATGTAAGTCTGTTTTCCTTTTTCAGTCCTCAATTCCTGTGCAAGCCTGGACACAGTGATCTCGGCGTCTTTACTCTGTGGCCATCTTTGGTGATACTCACTTGTGAATAATTTTATTGTGCTTTTTAGATATAATTTAATATCAATTCTCTCTCCATAGGTCCCAGAAAATCTCTCTCTTCTCCTTTTTTAAAAATGTATTTTCTTACATCTTTGCTAATGTTTGAATAGTATTTTATTTCTCCCCTCAGGTGTACTTCCCATAGTTCTCCTACCAACATAGCACACATGATCCATCTCCTCCATTCCTTATGCTCTTCCCTCCCCAGTTTTGACCCTACTCCCTTCCCCTCCCTTGATGTATGATTCAGATCTATGGTGAGGTTGCAAATTTTGTCTTTTTTCTAACACTGTTCAGTTTCTCTAAACTCCACATATAGTGAAACCATCAGATATTTTTTTGTTCTGACTTATTTTACTTAGGATAATCCCTTCCAGGAACATCCATGTTGCTGCAAATGGCATGAGTTATTATTTTTTTTTTTGATAACTGAGTAGTATTTCTGTTTTTAAAAAAAGATTTATTGGGCCCTCCCTGGTGGCACAGCAGGTTAAAGCATAGCACAAGGAAACTTAAGCCACTTCTGCATGAGTTTGATCCCTGCCTGCCCCAGAGGTGACCACATGGCATGTGGCAGACCTCTCTTGGCCCTCCCGCTGCTCCCCTCAGCAGTGTACTTCGTCGATCTGCCTGTTGTGCTCCCTGCTCTGTCTCTGGTGAATCCTCTCGCCCTCTGCATCTCTGGCCTGTACCCCAGTTCTGTACGAATGAATAAATAAATCTTAGAACAGAAAAAAAAGTACATAAGGTGTTAGACAATGTTCAATATTTTAAACAAAAAAAAGATGTATTTATTTATTTATGCATATAGAACTGGGCTACTGGCCAGAGGCACAGGTGCAGTGAGAGGCTTCACCAGCTACAGAGTGGGGAGCAGAGCAGGCAGATCAGCAAAGTACACTGCTGGAGGGGAGCAGTGGGTAGGTTAGGAGAGGTCTGCCACGCCATGTGGGTCACCTCCAGGGCAGGGATTGAACTCATGCTGAAGTGGCTTTAGCTTCTTAGTGCTGTGCTTTAATCCACTGCACCACCAGGGAGGGCCCACTGAGTAGTATTTCTTTGTCCATATATATCACATCTTCTTGATCCAATTATCTGTTTTGGTGGATTTTTTTCTCCTCTTGAAATAACCTCTATTAACTATCACATTGAAATCTTTTTGTACTTTCTACTGGAATTCCACTGTCTGGTGTATGACGGTGTCATATTTATTTACTCTTAAATCTCTGCCAGGATTTGAATGAGTTTTATGTAAGTGTAGTAAATGAGAAGCCATGAGCTCTATACTGCTGGGATGGTCTGAGACTCAGTGTTTTCATCTGTCATTTATTCATGGTATTAGTATTTTTAAGGACCAGTGCTATGTGTAACACTTTTTGATATAACTTGTTGAAATTTTTATTTTTATTTAATTTATATATCTATTTATATTATTGTTCATTTTTGACTTCCCCCCAAACACACACTTCTTGCTGAAATTTTTAGAAAATAGTAAATTTTATCTGTCATTCTATCTGGGACAATCCCTTTAAGATACATATACATTTTTTTACTTGAATTTTCCTTGTATCAGCACCAGGGACTGCAACTGCCCATTGCATCAGGTGGAAATACTGCAGCCCAACCTGTGACTTTAGAATTGTCAGTTACTGGATTTGTACAAGCAGTCTTTTCTGCAGTTTCTCTTCAGATACTACCTGTTTTGCAAATCACTTCCTAGGATCAAACAGTTGGTCCTCAACCTGAGCCTGACCCTAGAAATGGGAGTCAGATGTTAACAAAATCATCAATGCCAAACAGATCTAGTTTCTCAGTCAGTTGAGTGTGTCTTTGCTTTCATCAATGCTGTTTTGCTGTACAGAAACTTTTTAGTTTGATGTAATCCCAGCTGCTTATGTTGTTCCTTCACTTTCTTTGCTTTGGGGATTGAGTCTTTAAAGATGTTGCTGAGACATATGTCATGGAGTGTTTTACCTATAATTTCTTCTATATATTTTATGGTTTCAGGTGTTATATTCAATTCTTTTATCCACTTTGAGTTGATTTTTGTGCATGGTATTAGGTAGTAGTCTATTTTCATTCTTTTGTATGTGGTGGTGTACTTTTCTCAGCACCATTTATTGAACAAACTACCATTGTTCTCTTGTATGTTCTTTGCTTCTTTGTCAAAGATTAGTTGTCCATACACATGTGGCTTTGTTTCTGGGTTTTCTTCAGATCCATTGGTCTGTGTGTCAGTTTTTGATCCACTACCATACTGTTTTAATTATTATGGCTTTCTAACATAGCTTGAAGTCTGGAAGTGTGATACCACTATTCTCTTTTGTTTTAGTTAGGAGAGCTTTGACTGTTCGAGATTTGACTGGCTTTATATGAACTTCATCAATATTTGTTCTATTTCCACATTTTTATTGGAATAGTGTTAGATCTGTAGATTGCTTTTGGTAGGATGGTAATTTTAGTAATGTTAATTCTTCCAATCCATGAGTGGGGGATGTCTTTCCATTTATTTGTGTCTTCTGTTTATTTTAACAATATTTTATAATGTTCTTTGAGAAGGTCACTCAGTTCCTTGGTTAATTTTATTCCCAGGTATTTTGATTTTTTTCATTTCTATGTAAATGAGGTAGTTTTCTTAATTCTTCAGACTGATTGTTCACATATAGAAAGGCCCCTGATTTTTGTGTGTTGAATTTGTATCCTGCTACTTTACTAAACTGATTGATTGTTTTGATTAGTTTTTCTGTAGAGAGTTTACTATTCTTTATGTATATTACCATAACATCTGCAGATAGTTTTACTTCTCTCCCTATTTGAATTCCTTGTGTCTTTCTCTTGTCTTATTGCTCTGGCAGTGGCAATAGAGGACAATCTTGTTTTTCCTGATCTTACAAGAAAGACTTTCAGCTTTTTACATTGAGAATAATATCAGTTGTGATTTGTCATATATGACTTACATATTTTGGTATGTTTCTTTTGTCCTAAGATTTCAAAGGTATTCATCATAAACAGATGCTGAAATTTGTCAAGTACTTCTCAGAATCTATTGATGTGATCATATGGTTTTTATTTTCCTTTTTTAAATGTGTTTTATTACATTAATTGACTTTCAGATGTTATACCATCCAGTGCCCTTGGATAAATCCTACTTGCTTGTGGTGTATTATCCATTTGCTGTATTGCTGGATCCTGTTGATAAAAGTTATATTAAGGATTTTTTTTTGCATCATTAGAGAGGTTGGCCTGCAGTTTTCTTTTCTGCATGTTTTCATTGTTTGGTTTTGGTATTGTAATTTTGGCTTCATAAAACATATTTGGTATTATTCCTTCTTTCTCAATTCTTTGAAAGAGTTTGTGTAAGATAGACACTAGTTCATTTCTGAATGCTTGGTATAATACATTTGTGAAGCCATCTGATCCTGGCCTTTTGTTTTTGGAGAGGGTTTTGATTACTGTTTTAATTTCACTACTTGTGATTGGTCTGTTTATGTGTTCTATTTGTTCTTTATCTAGCTTTGGATTATTATATCATTCTGGGAATTTGAATGGCTCTCCTAGATAGTTGATGTTGTTTGCATATCAATGTTCATAGTAATCTCTGATTATTCTTCTGATTCCTACGGAATCCTTTATAATTGCTCCTGTTTTGTTTATGATCCTATTTATTAATGTTTCTCCTGTTTTTTTCTTCATGATCCTGGCTAGAGGTCTTTATATATTTTTTTTGTTTTGTTTTGAAAAAAACAATTTTTTATTTTGATCTTTATGATTTTTTATTTCTATTTTGTTTATATCTGCTTTGAGTTTTTTAATTTCCTTCCTTATACTGGATTTTGGTTTTTTGTTCTTTTTCTAGTTCTTTGAGGTAAGAGATTAGTTTGTTTCCTTGTTCTTTTTTTTATTGCTATATACTTTCCTCTTATTATTTCTTTTGATGTGTCCTATATATTCTACAAAATTGTATCCTCATTTTCATTCATCTCATTTCATTCTCTTGTTTGATCTTATCTTTAATCCAGTGGTTTTTCTGTCGTGTGGGTTTCAATCTCCACGATGTGAGAGGATTTCTTGCTTTTTTAACTAGTTTATTTCTAGTTTGATGCCTTTATGATCAGAGAAGATATTGATATGATTTTGATCTTAATTTATCTGTTGAGGTTTGTATGTGACCTAATATGTCATCAGTGTTGGAGAATGATCTGTGAGTATTTGAGAATAATGTGTACTTGGATTTTGGGGGGTGCAATGTCCTATAAGTATTTTTTAAAGGAGCTTTTTAAAAAGATTTATTTATTTATGCATATAAAAATGAGGTACAACCAGAGGTACACGGGTAGCGAGAGGATAAACCAGAAACAGAGTGGGAAGCAGAACAGGCAGATCAACAAAGTACACTGCTGAGGGGAGCAGCTGGTGAGCAGGAGAGGTCAGCTGGACGGTGTGGATCACCTCGAGGCAGAGATTGAACTCGTACTGAAGCCACCATGGCTTGGCTTAGCTTGGCAGTGCAGCATTCCAAACCACTGCACCACCCGAGAGGGAACCTGTAACTCTATTTTAAGTCCTAGGGTTTTTTTTGTTTGTTTGTTTCTTTGATTTGGGTCTCATTGGTATGTCCCTTGTTAAGAGTGGGATGTTGAAACCTACTATATATGTATTTTCTTTAATGTCTATTTTCAGAGATGACAATAATTGTCTGACATATTTTGGTGCTCCTTCATTTGGTGAGTATATGTTGATGAATGTTATGGCTTCTTGATATATCGTCCTTTAATTATAATTTTGTGACCATGTATGTCACTGTTAACCTTTTTTACTGTGTAGTCTATTTTAACCATTATAGGTATAGCTCTTCCTGCCTTCCTTTTTGGTTCATTTCCTTGTAGAATTGTTTTCAAGCCCTTTACTTTCAATCTCTGTTTATCTTTTGTAGTTAAAAGTGTTTCTTGAAGACAGCAAAAGGTTGGATTTTGTTTTTATACTCTAGCCTGCTACTCTGTGTCTTTTTAGTTTATGAGTTTGGGAAGGACATACCCTAAAATTACATCTAGTATTAATACTGATAAATTGCATTTGCATTTGCCATTTTGTTTGTCTTTTTGTGATTTTATTCCTTACCTTATTGTGTTTGTTTTCATTTATTTTCTGGTTTTGGCTTTAGGGCGTTTTGTAGTATATTTTGGAGTGGTTGTTTGCTAGTAATGAATTTCTGGAGATTGTCTGAGAAAATTTTTATTTTTCCTTCATAGAGGAAGGATAGTTTTATGATGGGGTAGAGTATTTTTGGTTATCACTTGTTGACTTAGTGTTTGTTAATATGTCACTCTACTCTTCTTGCCCATAGTGTTTCCACAGAGAAAACTAATATCTGTGTGATTGCTTTTCCTTTATAGGTTATCTGTTTCTTTCCCCTTGTCAGCTTCATTACTTTTTCCATGTCTTGGACTCTTGGAAGTTTTACTATTATGTTTCTTCTTGTAGGTTTCTTTTCACTGTGGTAATTTGGTGTTTTTCTAACATGCTACATGTCTATCTTCTTCATGCTTGGAAAGTTCTTAGATTTTCTCCTTGAATTGTGTCTCGGTTCCTTTGTCTCCTTACCTTCTGGGACTCCTTGTCTCTTATATTTCCTTTTCTCATGGTGTGAGATAGTTCTCATAGTGTACCTTCATGTTTTTTCCTTTTCTTTTTGGTTTTTCAAGAGTACTGATTAATTCTTCCATTTCATCATTATGTTTCTGATGCTTTTCTCAAACTTCTTTAACTCCTCCTTTAATCATCTAATATCTTGCATTCCTTCCCTTCATTCTTTAAAGACTCAATTTCATTAATTGTGTTTCCCATATCATTGTTTTCCTTTTTGTCTTCTATTTTTAAATCATGGTGATTCTAAATTCTCTATTTGGCAGGCAGAGATGTTCTTCCCTGTCATTGTTGTTGAGTCCTGAGAGCTGATTTTCATTTTGTGGTATGTCTTCCCCAGATGACTTGCTTAGATGTTTGTATTTTTCTTTCTCCCTATTTTTTTATATTTTAATTTGTTCCCTGCTTTGGGCCAGTGTGCCATTGGTATTGTTGGGCATCTCTATGTGCTTCTGAGATGTCAGAAAGTGGTGTCTAGACCAATTCCAGCCCTGTTATGTCAAGTTCTACAAGGACAGTGATGCTGTGGATGGGTTGATGGGCACTGTCCCGAAGATCACCAAGCCTCTGTATGCTGCAGGCCTCTTCTCCTACATGCTCTTCTTAACCTTTGTTTTTCATGCCCTCCCTCTATGTTTACTCAGTTCCCAAAGGGGATCATTGGGTAGCTGGCTTCCTGCCAGTAGTCCCGCACTTTCTTCAGACCCACAGTTCACCTTGATGTTAGAGTTCTCCCTCTCTCTAGTTAGTTCTGAATGGGGGCATGTGCCTCTAGTAGTCTTGTGCCAGCCAATGCTTTCCTGCTTGCCTTTGTTTGCTTCCCTGGATTTTGGTTTTCATCAGCCCTGATGGCAGGACCACACTTTCCCTGGACCCCCAATTCGCCTTGATGCTGGAGCCCATCCTTTCTTCTACTCAGTTCCCTGGTTACAATTTTAAATAAGATAATGACCTGGTGAGAGTCATTGAGAAGGTGTCATTTTAGTAAACATTTAAGGGAGATTAGGGAGTCTACAGTGTACATTCCAGGCCAAGGGAATAACCAGTGCATGGATCCTAAAGGAGGAATGTTTCTGACACATTTGAAAAATAACAAAGCCTCCCCTGCAGCTATTAGTCTAAAATGTTAGAGCCTATGGTTATCTTGTTTTTCTACATTCGTAATGTAGCATTTGCATTAAAGTAATGTACACTGTTGAGTTATTCTGAGATGCCAAACACTGCTCTAACTGGTTTAGGTATACTATTCTTTTTTTTTTTAAGATTTATTTATTTATGCATACAGAACTGGGGTACAGGCTAGAGGTGTAGGAGTGGTGAGAGGATTCACCAGAGACAGAATGGGGAGCAAAACAGGCATATTGAGAAAGTACATTGCTGAGGGAAGCAGCGGACAGATCAAAAGAGGTGGGCTGCACCATGTGGGTCATCTTCCAGGGTGGAGATTAAACTTGTAAAGAGGCTATGGGTAGCTTTCTAGTGCTGAGCTTTCATTTGTTGTGCCACCAGGGAGGGCCCTATGTATACTATTGTTAGCAACCTTATGACTAATATCTGTCATTATCCCCATTTTATGGATGAGGTAACTGAGGTTTAGGGAGGTTAAATAGCTTTCCTAGTGTCTTATGGGTGGACCAACATTTGGTTACCTGACTGTGGAGGGTTGCACATGATCATTACACCACCTAACTTCTTTTTAAGATAGTTACTTTCTTTGCCAGAATTGGAGACGGCTTGATGATTTCAGTGAGATTTCATTAACTCTGAGAATTGAATTACTTGAAGGTAGGGACTGTAAACCCAGTTGATTTATTTGCACTTCTGCTATAATTTAGTTATTTCTAAAGACTCTTGAGTTTGGTAAATAAAATGTTTTGAGGTCCTTAGATAAAAAGTATTCTGTACTATAAGAGTTTTGTAATAACTACATGTTACTATTCTAGATAGCTATTACCTAAAGAATTGTCTGTTTTATAAATTCTATCTTCATCAAGGTCATAAACTAATGAGTTCTGATTTGTACATGCTGCTTCCAAACAGCAGTGACTAAGGATTAATAAAAGTCATTGTAGCTGGGTCCCTCCCTGGTGGCAAAAAGGGTCGAAACACAGCACTGCAAGCTAGCTGCAGCCATTTCAGTGCTAGTTCGATCCCCAGCCCCGGAGGTGACCCGCATGGTGCAGCAGACCTCTCCTGGCCCGCCTGCTGCTCCCCTCAGCAGTATACTTCATTAATCTGCCTGTTCTGCTCCCCACTCTGTCTCTGGTGAATTCTCTCATCGCCCCTGCACCTCTGGCCTGTACCCCCGTTCTGTGTACATAAATAAATAAATCTTTAAAAAAAAAAAAGGAAAAGTCATTGTAGCTGAAGTTTCTTCATATAATGAATGTGTTTCCAAGATTTTTGTCTTTAGAATAAAGTTCTATACAAAATATTTTGAATTGGAATTAGAATGTTCATTTCTGTGGAATGTGTTTTATACTTTTATTACCTGATATTTAAAAATCCCCTAACATTTTATTTTTGAAATGTAAAGATAAGAAAAGTTGGAAAAAATATAGAGCGAGGATCTGTAGACTCTACAGTTAACTTTTATTATTCTATTATATATATGTATCTCTCTAGTCATTTCTTCATTCCTTTATTAAGCCATCTTATATTTCTGGTAGATTTCAAAGTTAAAGTTGCTGACATCAGTGTACTTTTCAAATACTTACATATATTTTAGCTTAAATTTATGTATAGTAAATGCACAGATATTCAGTTTGTTTTGACAAAACCTTACATCTATATAACTCAAATCATTAGCAAGCTATAGAACAAAGGTTGGTAAACATTTTCTCTAAATGTCTATATAGTATCTTACATTTTGTGGGATAATTTCTGTTGCTGCTATTTAAGTGTGCAATTGTATGCATGAAAACAAATCATAGATATATGTCAATGAATGAATATAAGTGTGTTCCAGTACAATGTTGTTCATAAGAACCAGTACCAGATATTTCCCACAAATTGTAGCTTGCCCACCCTTTATAGAATATTACCATTACTGCAGAGATGTCTTCATGCCCCTTCCCAGGTTTTCCTCTCCACATCTCACCAAATCAACAAGTATTGATTTTTTTTTTTTTTACTTCAGACTAGTTTAACCTGTTCTACACCTTCATCTAAATGGAACTGTTATGTTAAGGTTTCTCTCACTCAACATATTTTGTGATTAATCCATGATGCATTAGTAATGCATTTTTTAATTGCACAGTAATAAGTCATTATATGATTATACCAAGTTTGTTTCTCAGTTTTACTATTTGTGAATACCATGTGGATTATATTTTATAGATACAATAAATATATCTGCTGTGAAATTCTTATATAGCTTTATTCTATTTTTTATATTTAATTACTTTATTTGTATATATTTTACATCAAATCAATTCCCATAGAATTTCCACCATCAGTTCACCTGCACATTACCACCTTAGTCCCTTGTGCTCTACACCACTAGTTTTGTACCCTCTCCCTTCCCCTGCAGACTGTGTCTGATTTATAGATATCTGATTGTTCCATTATGTATATGTACCACATCTTCTTGATCTCATGTATTTTGGGGTATTTGGGTTGTTTCCAAGTCTTGCATATTATAAATGGTGCTGAAATAAAGGTGGGGGGGCATGTATCCTTTTGAATTAATGTTTTTGTGTCCATTGTGTCCCTAGGAGTGGAATTGCTGAGTCATATGGTAGCTCCATTTTAGTAGACTGAGGAATTTACATACAGATTTCCATAGTAGTTGTACCAGTGGGAGTATTGCACTCCCATTAGCAGTGTAAGAGAGTTCCTTTTTCTCCAAATCCTACGTAGTTTCTCCCAAACAACATATGTTGCTAATTTTTTTAATATCTGCCATTCTCACTGTTGTAAGGTTGTATCTCATTGTGGTTTTGATTTGCATTTCCCTGATTATAAGAGATTTTGAACATTTTTTCACATGCCTGTTGACCATTTTCATTTCCTCTTTGGAGAAATGTCTTTTAAGTTCCTCTGCCCATTTCTTGACTGGATTGTTTACTTTGTTTTTGTTGACTTTCATCAGCTTTTTGTAGATCTTAGAAATTAGTCTCTTATCATTTAGTATTGTGTACAGAAATTTTCTTCCAATCAGTAGGATGTGGCTTTGTTTTAGTTAATGTCTTTTTTGCTGTACAGAGCTCTTTAATTTGATGTACTCCCAGCTGTTTATATTTTCCTTCACTATCTTTGATTTGGGTGATGTGTCTTTGCAGCTGTTACTGGGGTGTATGTCATGTAGTGTTTTTCTTATATTTTCTTCTATATATTTTATGGTTTCAGCTCTTATTCTATTTTGATTTGGCTTTTGTACATGGTGTGAGGTACTGTTGGTCTAGCTTCATTTTTTTGCATGTGGTTACCCCATTTCCCAGCAACATTTATATCTTTGTTCCATTGCATATTCTTTGCTTCACTTGTCAAAGATTAGCTGTCCAAACATGTGTGGCTTTATAAGGTTTATTCCTAAATAGTTGATTTTTTTGTTTTCATTAAAAGGGGTGGCTTTCTTGATTTCTTCTTCTTTAGATCTGTTGTTTGTATATAGGAAGGGTACGGACTTTTGTGTGTTGATTTTGTATCTTGCTACTTTACTGAACTCGTTGACTCATTGAACTAGTTTTACTGTGGAGATTTTAGGGTTTCCTAATTATATTACAATATCATCTGCAAATAGTGATAGTTTTCTTATTTTCCCCTATTTGTATCCTTTGTATGTTTTTTTCCTGTCTTATAGCTCTGGCTAGGACTTCCAGTATTATGTTGAAGAGCAGTGGTGAGAATGGACATCCTTGTCTTGTTCCTGATCTTGAAGGAAAGGCTTTCAGCTTTTCTCCATTGAGGATAATATTGGCTGTGGGTTTGTCATATAAGGCTTTTTTTTTTTTAAAGATTTATTTATTTGTGCATACAGAACTGTGGTACAGGCCAGAGGCTCAGGGGCGGCGAGAGGCTTCACCAGAGACAGAGTGGGGAACAGAACAGGCAGATCGATGAAGTACACTGCTGAGGGGAGCAGCGGGCGGGTCAGGAGAGGTCTGCCACGCCATGTGGTCACCTCCGGGGCAGGCGGGAATCGAATTCATGCTTTAACCCGCTGCACCACCAGGTAGGGCCCATATAAGGCTTTTATCATGCTATGGTATGTTCCTTCTATTCCAAGACTTTCAAAGGACTTCATGATAATGGATTTTGTTCTCTGTCAAATGTTTTCTCTGCTCCTATTGATATGATCAAATGGTTTTTATTTATTTTGTTGTTGTTGTTGATGTGTTGGGTTACTTTAATTCATTTTCAGATGTTGAGCCATCCTTGTGCCCCTGAAATTAACCCCACTTGGTCATGGTATGTTATCCTTGTGATGCATTGTTTGATTATGTTGGAGAGGATTTTATTGAGGGTTATTGCATCAGTGTTCATTAGGGAAGTTGGCCTTAAGTTTTCTTTTTTGTGTGTTATCTTTGTTTGGCATTGGTATTAGTGTAATACTGGCTTCATATAACATATTTGGTAGTGTTCCTTCTTTCTCAATTTTTTGATTGCGTTTGTGTAGGATAGGCACTGGTTCACTTCTGAACGTTTGATAGAATGCATTTTAAATCCATCTGGTCCTGGGCTTTTGTTCCTGAGGAGGGTTTTGATTACTGTATCAATTTCACTGCTTGTAACTAGTCTGTTCTGGTTTTCTATTTCTTCTCTACCTAGCTTTGGATGATTGTAAAGTTTAGGAATTTGTCCATCTCTTCTAGGCTGTTGAACTTGTTTGGATATAACTGTTCATAGTACTGTCTGATTATTCTTTTGATTTCTGCTGTGTTTGTTGTGATTCCTCCTCTTTCAGTTATCATCCTATTTATTTGTGCTTTCTCCTGTATTTTCTCTGTGACTGTGGCAAGAGGTTTGTCTATTTTGTTTATTTTTTTAAAGAACAAACTTTTTATTTCATTGATTTTTTTGGAATGTTTTCCTTACTTCTATTTCATTTCTTTCTGCTTGGACTTGCATTATTTCCTTTCTTCTTCTGGGTTTTAGTTTTTTTTGTTGTTGTTGTTCTTTTTCTGATTCTTTAAGGAGGGGGGATTAGGTTGTTCCTTTTAAGTTCTTGTTTCCTGATGTGATCTTGTATTGCTCTATATTTTCCTCTTTTAACTGCTTTAGCTTTGTCACATCATTCTGGAGAGTTGTGACCTCTGTATTATTCTTTTCAAAGTATTTTTTACTTCTTTGATCTCCTCATTGATCCAATTGTCTTCCAGTAATGTGGGTTTTAATCTCCATGAGTTAGGAAGTTTTCTTGCCTTCAGAATTCTCATGGTTTATTTCTAGTTTCATATCTTCATGGTAAGAGAAAATCAATTGGTATGATTTCATTCTTAGTGTATGTTGATGTTTGTGTTGTGTCCCAGTATGGGATCAATCCTGAAGAAAGATTTGTGTACATTTGAAAAAATTGTGTACTCAGATATATTTGGTTGTAGTGTTTATTAGATGCCTGTTAAGCCCATAAGGTATAGGTCCTGGTTTAGAGCTTTTGTGTCCTTTTTTATTTTTTGTGTCATTGATATCCATTGTTGAATATGGTTTGTTGAAATCTCCTACCACATATGTATTTTCTCTAATGTCTGTTTTCAGAGATGACAATAATTGTCTGATATATTTTGGTGCTCATTTATTTGGTAAGTATATGCTGATGAATTTTATGTCTTCTTGATGTACTGTCCCCTAAATCATATTATAGTGACTGTCTATGTCTCTTTTTACCTTTTTTTAATTTGAAGTCTATTTTATCTTACATAAATATAACTGTTCCTGCCTTATTTTTTGGTCCATTTGCTTGTAGGGTTGTTTTCCATGCTTTTACATTCAGTCTATTTGTATCTTTTGTATTTAAATGTGTTTTCTGGATACTGCAAAATGTTGGATTCTGTTTTTTAATTCAGCTTGCAACTCTGTTTTTTTTGTTGATGAGTTTAAACCATTTACATTTAAAGTCTATAGTGATACATTGGCATCTGTATCTGCCATTTTGTTTGTCTTGTGATTTTATTCCTTATTTTGTTCTTCTTATATTATCTCTGTCGGTTTTGGTTCTAGCACTTATAATAATTTTTGGATTGGGTTTAATCATAATGAAACTCTGGAGTTTCTGTTTGTCTGAGAAGGTTTTTATTTTTTCTTCATAGAGGAAGTAGAGCTTTGCAGGATAAAGTATTCTTGGTTCACATTTGTTGTCTTGGAGTTTATGAACATGTCCCTCTTTCTTCCTGCTTGTAGTGTTTCTTTAGAGAAGTCTTATGTTAGCCTGATTCATTTCCTTTATAGGTTGTCTGTTTCTTCCCTCTTGTCAACTTCTTATATCTTTTTTTAAAAACTTTACTTATTTATAAAAGAACTGAGGTACAGGCCATAGGTCCAGGGGGTGAGAGGATTCACCAGAGACAGATGGGGAATGAGAACAGGCAGACCTACTGAAATACACTGCTGAGGCGTTCATCTGGAGGGTCAAGAAAGGTCTGCCATACCATGTGGGTCACCTCCTTGACTGGAGTTTAACTTGTGCTGCAGTGGCTATGGACACCTTAATAGTGCTGGCTTTTAACCTGTTTCGCCACCAGGGAGGGCCCAACTTCTTACGCCTTTTAATAATTGTGTACTTCAGTTCTCCTGATTAATACCTAGTAGAATTACTGGATCGTAGGCTATGTATTAAACTTCATAAGAAATTGCCAATTTTCTAAATTGACTGAACTATTTATATTAACTAGCAATGTATAGGAGTTCCACCCCTTATAAACATTTGTTGGAATATTTTTAACTTTAGCTCTTCATGTATGTGCATTGTGGTATCACATTGTGGTTTTCATTTGCTTTTCCCAGATGACTATGATGTGAGTATCTTTTTTTACATATTTGTTGGTCTTTATATATCTTTCTTTGTGAAGTGTGTGTTCATGGCATTTGTCCATTTTATTCTGTTCATGTTTGCCTTTTTTAAATGACATATTCTGTATAATACTTGTTATTTGTCAAATGCTTGTTTTATAAATACTTTTTAACCAATGAATTGCCCATTTTTTTAAATTCATATGGAGCTGGGGTCCAGGCCAGAGATTGGATGGTGAGAGGATTTACCAGAGACAGAGTGGGGAGCAGAACAGGCAGATCGACAAAGTACACTGCTGAGGGGAGCAGTGGGCGGATCAGGAGAGGTCTGCCTCACCATGTGGGTCACCTCCGGGGCAGGTGGGGATTGAATTCATGCGGAAGTGGCTTTAGCTTCTCAGTGCAGTGCTTTAACCCACTGTGCCACCAGGGAGAGCCCGCCCATTTATTTTTATAATGGTTTAATTTGATGTGATAAAATGTTTAGTCTTGATGAAGTCTAACTCATAAAAATTTTCTCTTCTGGTTACTGCTTTTTGTACCCTCATGGACTTTTGGCCTATACCCTTGTTACAGATTCTGAAGTTTTCAGGTTTTAGATTTTATGTTCAAGTCTATGGTTCATCTTGAATTAGTTTTTCTGAATGGATTAAAGTAGGGATCAAAGTTCTTTTTTCCCCTAATATGAATACCCCATCGTTCATGCTCCATTAGTTGAGAATACTTTTCCCATCATATTGTTTTGGCATTTTATGTCAAAATTAAAATAAAAATATTAGAATGAATCCATTTCTAGGTTGTTCATTCTGTTGCATCTATTTGTCCATTCAAAAACCATTACCATACTGTGTTGAACACACTGCATTTGTAGTATGTTTTAAGGTTAGGTTGCATAAGTCTTACTTTGTTTTACTTTCTAAGGAATAAATCAAATTTCCTTGGATATTTCTAGGTTTCCTGGATTTCCATACACATCTTAGGACCAGAAAGATAACTTGTATAAGAATGGTGGAATTTTATTTATTTTTCTCAGAGTGAGCTAATATTGGTGGTAGAATTTTAAGAGGAACTGTGTCAAATTTGTTAATCAATTTGGGGTGAATTGATACTATAACAAATGTAGCATCTGCTAAATCCAGGAACATGGTTTCTCTCTCAATTTACTTACATCTCCCTGAATTTCTCAGCATTATTTTTCAGTTTAGAGATTTGTTCACATCCTTATGTGCATATAGGTAAATATAACTTTTGGTAAATTTATTGCTGAATAATTTATAGTCTGACAATATTTAAATTGAATCACTTTTTAAATTACATTTTCCAATTGTTTGCTTTTTATATAAAACAAAATTGCATTTTTGTGTATTTTCTTTTTCTGTTACTTTAGTAAGTTGAATTTACTGATTCCATTTGTTTTATTGAATTTGCTTTGAAATTTTCAATGCAAATAATCATGTAACTGCAAATTATATCTCCCTTCCCAATTTTTATGCCTTTTATATCTATTTTTTATCTATTGCACTGGCCATGACCTCTAGCATGGTGTTAAAAAAGTAAAGATACCAGGCATTTTGTCTTGTTCCGGATATCAAGTAGATAGTGCTCAATAACATGCCATTAACTATCGTGTTAGCTATAGGACTTTCTAGATGAGAGATTTCCATTTATTTATATAATTTGCTAAGGGTATTTGTGTTGAATGGATGTTGAATTTTGCCTAATGCTTTTCTATATCTGTTAAAGTGGTAATATAATGATATAATTAATACAGCTACATTTACATATACCATTTAATATTTATTTCTCTTTGTCTCTGTGTTTTACATTCCTCCTGGTCAGCCACCCTTTGAGCAAATTTTTGTTTAGATCTCACCGTCAATTTTCCATTTTCTTTTTATTTATGTATTTTTATGTGTTTTACAATTTTTGTCCAAGTTTACTTATCTAGGTAAATTCATACTAAGGCATAATTCATATGCCACAACATTTACCCTTTTAAAGTATACAATTTAGTATATTTACAAAGTTGTAGCCATTACCACTAATTTTAGAACATTTCTATCATCCTAAAAATAATTACTAAATCCATTAGTAATATCATTCGTTCTCACTTCCAGCTCCTGGAAGTCACTCAACTACTTTCTGTCCATTTATTTCCCTATTGTGGCATTTCACATAAATGGAGTCATACAATATATGACCTTTTTTGTTGGTTTCTTAAGATATTTTCAAGGTTCATGCATGTGGTAGCATGTGTCAGTATTTCACTTTTTCTAATTGCCAAATAATCCATTTCATTGATACATCACATTTTGTTTATCCATTCATCAGTTGATAGACATTTAAGTTGTCTCTTCTTTAATTATGCTGTTAAGAAAATTTATGTGGATTTTGTGTTGGGGGTGAGCAGGTTTTAATTTCTATGGATATATATACAAGAATGAATATGCTGGGCTATATGATAGTGCCATATTTATCTTTTTGAGAAATTGCCATATTTTCCAAAGCAGCTGTACTATTTAACATCCTACCAGCAATGTATAATGGTTCTAGTTCTCCACATCCTTGTCGAAACTTGTTCTCTGTCTTTTTGTTATAAGCATTCTAGGGGGTATGTAATGGTAAGTATATCATTTTAGTTTTGAGTTGCATTTCCCTGAAGGCTGATGATTTTGGTATTTTTTTATGTACTAGCAAACCCTTTGAATATCTTCTTTTATCTTCTTAGGAGAAATATCTATTCACATCTTTTGCCTATTTTAATTATTTTTTATTGTTGAGTTATAAGAGTTCATTATAGCGGTGCTAGACTCTTATCACATGTATGATTTGCAAATATTCGCTCCAGTTCTGTGGGTAATTGCTTCATTTCTTTATAGTGTCCTTTGCAGCATAAATTTTTTTAATTTGATAAATTCCAATTTGTGTTTTTTTTGTTGTTATAGCCAAAAAAAAAAAAAACTGTTACTCAATCATCCATATATATATATTTTTCCCCTTTGTTTTCTTCTAATAGTTTTAAATTTTGGTTATTAAATGTAGTTATTTGATCTATTTTGAGTTCATTTCTATATATAGTTTGAGGTAGAGGTTCAATGTCTTCTTTCTGGAAAAATTATTTTAGCTGTCCTGGACCTCTATCTTTTTTTTTTTTTTTTAAAGATTTATTTATTTATGCATACAGAACTGGGGTACAGGCCAGAGGTGCAGGGGCGGTGAGAGGCTTCACCAGAGACAGAGTGGGGAGAAGAACAGGCAGATCAACGAAGTACACTGCTGAGGGGAGCAGCGGGCGGGTCAGGAGAGGTTTGCCACGCCATGTGGTCTCCTCCGGGGCAGGCAGGAATCGAACTCATGCGGAAGTGGCTTTAGCTTCTCAGTGCTATGCTTTAACCCGCTGCGCCACCAGGGAGGGCCCAGGACCTCTATCTTTTTGTACAATTTTTAGAATAAACATGTCTATGGCTATAACAACCCTTGCTGGGATTTTGATAGAAATTTGATTAATCTTATATATAAATGTGGGGAGAATTGACACCTTTGCTATGTTGAGTCTTCCAGTACATGAACATGGCTATGTTTCTCCATTTATTTAGGTCTTTTTTGATTGCTTTCATTAGCATTTTGTAATTTTCAGCATATATATCTTGAACATATTTTGTTAAGTGTATTCCTAATTATTTATTTTTGGAGGGATTGTAAATGTTTTTTTTTTTTTTCAGCTTCCATGTGTCCATTGTTAGTACATAGAAAATGCAGTCTGTCTTTGTGTGTTTGTGTGTGTTGATATAGTAGCTTAGTTGAACTTACAAGATCTAGCAGAAAGGATTTTTGATGGAACCCTTGGGACTTTTTAAAGTGTATAATCATGCAATCTCCAAAGTAGACATACTTTATTCTCTTCCTTTCTAATTTGCATGCATTTTAGTAGTTA
Organism: Condylura cristata; assembly: GCF_000260355.1. Classification (NCBI taxonomy): domain Eukaryota; kingdom Metazoa; phylum Chordata; class Mammalia; order Eulipotyphla; family Talpidae; genus Condylura; species Condylura cristata. Next base: position 1,317,807 of record NW_004567154.1, on the reverse strand, counting down.
TTTTCCTCTTATTGTGATGACTAAATGTCTAGCATTGTGTTGAATAAGTGTGGTAAGAATGAACATAGCTGCCAGTCTAAGGGGAAACCATTAAGTCTTTCATCATTACGTATGATATACATTATACATTTTTCATATATTATCAAGTTGATATGTACTATTCTACTGTTCCTGACTCAATGAGAATTTTTATCATAAATGGGTGTTGCTTCATTAAATGATCATGTGATTTTTTAAAAACTTATTAATGTAATAGATTTATATTGATTGGTTTCAAATATTCAAACAATGTTGTATACTTAGAATAAAACTGTTTGTCACACTTAGTAATTCTTTGTGCTGAACTTATTAGTATTTTGTTGAATATTTTTGAATCTTAAGTTCATGAGAGATAGTGTGCTATAACAGTATGACAAGTGATTTTTAAAGTTATATCCTGGGCATTTTTAATATTATGACTGGAGACTCTTGATCTTATTTGAATCTTCTATTTTAGCAGGCACTTACTCTGTTGAGATCTAGCCTGTATTCTAACTCTGTTTTATAGTTCTGCTGTAATTTAGTTTCCTGAGCTCTTGTAATACAATTCTAGTGTGCTTGGTCTTCTAGCTCTGGTTAAGCTCTGGCTGCATCTCTTCTAGTGCTGTCTTAAGGGCTGAAAGTGGTTCTCTGGGCTGCCAAGTGTTAGATATAGGGATGGAGGATGGAGTGTTTCTACTGGCTATTTTTGTCATTACCTGCTGCTGACACTTTCATTTTCTACCTCTGATGGTCCCGTTGAAGTGTGGAAGTATTTATGGGGCCACTGTCTACTACTGAGTAGAAGCGCAAGAGTTAAGGAGTCTTCATAACTCTATGCTGGGTAGAAGGTTGGGACATAATGTCCTGGCTTGTCTTTTACTTTTTGGTGAAGTGTCAAGCACTTCTAGGTCTGGAAGACTCCATGCTATCTTCTGGGGCTTCAGTCTTATAGGAATGTATTCTTGAGTTTTGGCTGCAATTGGGCTTGCCCTCAGGTGAAAAACCATAAAAATGGCAAACTCTTCCACTGTCCTTTTCTTTCAAGAGTCTGCCTTTCATCTAGTTTCTGCCTGCTTTTGGTTGCTGTACTATGCCTTCAGGCTGTTAGATTTATGTTTATCCAGCACTTTCACTTGGGATCTGTGGGAGAGCTGGCCTATTAGGACCATTACCAGAAGAGCCTATTTTTCCTAATGTTTGTTATTATAAAAATATTGTATCATACTTGCTTGTGTTAGCCACCATATCCAAATCAGTAAACCCCAATGAGCTGATGACAAAAGGATGGAGTGAATTTCTGACATTTGGGTCTTCAGAGGCCAAGGGTGTAGGGATTTTCAACTTAGTCAAATAGCAAGGTATTTTTATATTTTGTGTGTGTGTCTCCTTAATAAGATTTTTATCTCCTGCTGAAATGAGCATTTGTTACTTATTTTTAGTCTGGTTTGTTAGTACTAGTGCATTCGTAATTTTAGTGGTTGAAATTGTTTCCTTTTCAGTTGACATTGTGGTTTAATCAAACATCTGTTTAGAGTTTTTTTTTCTTTCTTTTTTTTTTTTTTTTACAATCCACATATAAGTAAAACTGTCATTTGTCTTTATCTGTTCTATTTATTCCACTTAACATTATCCCCTCCAATTACATCTATGTTGTTACAGATGGTGAGTCATCTTTATTCTTTATAACTGAATGATACTCCATTGTGTATGTATACCACATTTACCTTATTTGTCTCTCTGTCCTTGGGCACTTGGATTATTTACATAACTTGGCTATTGTAAATAATGTGGCAGTGAACATAGGAGTGCATATATCCCTGTAAGTTAGTGTTTTTTCCATTCTTTGGGTAGATATCCAGGTATCTACTTTGGGTAGATAATAGGTCAGATGTTAGACCTATTTTTAATATTTTGAGAAGCCTCCGTATTGTTTTTCAGTGGGGCTAGACTGGTCAACACTCCCACCAACAGTGTAGGAACGTTCCTTTTTCTTCATATTTTTGCCCAGATTGTTGTTTCTGGTCTTTTTCTTGTTAACCATATTCACAGGGTTAGTATCTCATTGTGGTTTTAATTTTTAATTCCCTGGTGATGAGTGATAATGAACATTTTCCCATGTGTTGTTTGCTATTTATTTGTGTCTTTTTTAGAGAAATGTCTGCTTAACTCTTCTGCCCATTTTAAAAATTGGGTCATTTGTTTTCTCTTTGTTTATATGAATTCTTTTTATATCTTGTATATCAGCTCTCTGACAGGTAAGCAATGGACTGGTATCTTTTTGTTTTACTGATAGTTCCTTTTGCTGTGCAGAAACATTTTAATTCGATGTAGCCCTCTTTGTTCATATTTACTTTTGTTTTTCTTGCATAGAGATGAGTCAACAACAACATCACTGAAGCCAGCATTGGACTGTTTTGTCTGTTTTTTTTCAACAAATTTTATGGTTTCAGGTCTTATATTTATATCTTTAATCCATTTTGAGTTATTTTTTGTGTAAGTTGTGAGATAGTCTTAGTTTTGTTAATCTCTCTGTGGCTATCCAGTTCTCCCAACACCACTCAGTGAAGAACCTGTTCTTTCCATTGTATACTTTTGGCTTCTTTGTTGTAGATTAACTGTCCATAGATGTGCAGGTTTGTTTTCTGGGCTCTCAGTTCTATTGCATTGGTCTTTGTGTCTGTTTTTGTGCCAGTGTCATGTTTTCATTAAAATAGTTTTGTAGTATAATTTGACACTACTACACTTCCTCTTTTTTGTTATGATTGCTCCAGCTATATGGAGTCTTTGATTATTCCCGATGATTTCAGTAATGTTCCTTCTATTTCTTTGAAAAATACAATTGGAATCTTAATAGATATTGCATTTAATTTGGAAAGATGGCCATTTTGACAATGTTAATTCTTCTAATCCATGAGCAGGTAGTAGTGTCTTTTCAATTTTTTTGTATCTTCTTCTCTTTCCTTTAACAATGTCTTTTTGTTTCTTCCCCACTTTTTCAAGTTTGCTCTTTAGGTATACAATTCTTTTTGGTGCAAATAGAATTGTTTTCTTGATTTCTTTTTCTTGTAGCTCATTTTTTGCAAGTAGGAAGGCAATTTCTTTTTTTGTATTGATTTTTGTAACCTGTCACTTTGCTAAATTGATTTATTGTTTCAGCTAGTTTTATAGTGGAATGTTTAGGTTTTGTATGTGTACTATAATATATGCAAATTAGATAGATTTACTTTTTCTTTCCCAGTTTGGATTCCTTTTATATCTTTGTCTCGCCTAAATGCTTTAGCTAATACTTCCAATATTATGTTAAATAGTAGCAGTGAAAGTGGACATCCTTGTAATGTACTTGAGCTTAGAGAAAAAGTTTTCATTCTTTAACAATTGTGTATAATTTTGGCTGTTGATTTGTCATGTATGTGCTTTATTATGTTGAGGTATGTTTAATATATTACGAATTTTTTTAGGACTTCTAATACATTGATTTTTAATCTTATCAAGTGTTTTTTTTTTTTGTATCTATTGATATATAACATGATTTTATCTTTGCTTTTGTTGACATGGTGAATTACAGTGATTGATTCTCAGGTGTTGAGACATCCCTGTGTCCCTGGAATAAATTCCACTGGGATATGATGTATGATCTTTTTGATGTATTGTTGAATTCCATTTGCTAAGATTTTGTCTAGCATTTTTGAATTTATGTTCATCAGTGAAATTGATCTCCAGTTTTCTTTCTTTGTGATAATTTTTTCAAGTTTTGTCATCAGAGTGATGGCCTCATAGAATGTGTTTTGAAGCATTTCTTTCTCAAATTTTTGGAATAATTTGACAAGAATAGGTATTAGTTCATCTTTGTAGGCTTGGTAGACTTAGTAGTGAAACTGGGTGCAGGATTTTGTTTTTTGGGAGTCTTTTGATTATTATCTCAATTACTTTGCTTGTGATTGGCTTGTTCAAGTTTTTGATTTCTTCCTGATTCAGTGTCAGGGCTGTTAGATTTCTAAGAATTTATTCATTTGATCTAGATTATTCAATTTGCTGGTATACAGATGTTCATAGCAATCATTTATGATCCTCTGTATATCTCATATATCTCAGATGTCAAACAGACATTAAAACATAATTTCTTTTTAGTTTCTGAGGCCATTTATTAGATTTCCTCTTTTTTTTTTTCTTAGTGAACTAGAGGTGCATCTATTTTATTTTGGTGGTGTTTTCAAAAAACCAGCTTTTGGTTTCATTGATCCTTTTGGCTGTTGTTTTTTTTTAATTTCTATTTCTTTATTTCTGCTCTGATTTTATTTCCTTCCTCCTATTGACTTTTGGTTATGTTTGCTGTTGGAGACCAGCTCCAAGTATTGAGGTGTCTGGAGGCAAGACAGGCAGGACCCTAAGGTGGGAAGGCGTCGGCAAGTGGAGATTCCTAAAAGAAAGGGGGAAAGGGAGAAAAAGGGGAAAGGGGAGCGAGGAAGACACAGGAGTTGGAGTTGGGTGCAGGTCTTCCTGCTCTGCCTTCAGCAGAGGTTTATTTTATACATTAGGAGCAAGCAGTGGGATGACATCAGCACACGAACTGGGCTGAGAGATTTACAATCATCTTTTTTTCTAAGAACAGTTTAGGGTTGTATTGCTCTTTAGCTGAGATATAACATTCCAAAATCAATCAAGGTTAAAAACAGGTACATAGGTGCACAAAGTTTATGGCTAATATTACTTTAGTGGAGATCAACTAAGATAGAAGTCCCTTAAACCTTATCTACTACTTAATGGGTTTTTGTTTTTCTGCCTGAATCATCCTGGGAGATAGAAGAGGAAATTCCTTGCTAATCAAATCTCTGAATAGGAGTCATAGGTGAATTTTCTTATCTAAAGACTACATAGTAGAATCCTGAAAAACTAGCAAGATTCCTTTAAGGTGTAGCAGGTGGAAAACTTAAAAACAGGCAACCTGGCCCTTCCTGGTGGTGCAGTGGGTTAAAGCACAGCACTGAGAAGCTAAAGCCACTTCCGCATGAGTTCGATTCCTGCCTGCCCCAGAGGAGACCACATGGCGTGGCAGACCTCTCCTGACCCGCCCGCTGCTCCCCTCAGCAGTGTACTTCGTTGATCTGCCTGTTCTGCTCCCCACTCTGTCTCTGGTGAAGCCTCTCGCCGCCCCTGCACCTCTGGCCTGTACCCTAGTTCTGTATGCATAAATAAATAAATCTTTTAAAACAAACAAACAAAAAAAAAAACAGGCAACCTGGATGAATTTCCACATCTAAAGGCCAAACAATAGGAAGTTTGAGTAATTCTTTAAAAAGCTGAATAGAAGGCTAGGTGAGATAATAGAATGATAAGATTTGGGTTATTCTCCATCCGGCAGTGAGAGAGACTTTGCAAAAACAGCCCTTTTGCATTTATTTATCAGTCAGTAGTCAAGTCACTTTATTTCAGGGGAATTTTTCACCCTGGTTCAGTGCTTGCTTGTCAAGGCAGGCAGGCCTTATGCGGCTGTGGCAATCCAATTGTAAGCTGAAAGTTGCTCAGAATATTTTGATATTACAATTATACAAAAAAGGGAGGTTATAACATAAGCTAGCAGTGGAAAGTCCGATTTTTCAGAGCTTTTCCTGATCTACCCGGAATCTGTCAGACGATAGACGTTGCATAGCTTGTGTCAGTTTGCTCTTTTCCTAGTGCTTTAAGGTAAGAATTAAGGTTGTTTCTTTGAGTTTTTTGTTTCTTCATGTGGGCATGTATTGCTGTATATGTCCTGCTTTGTGCTGCTTTTGCTGTGTCCCATTGGTTCTGATAGGTTGTCTTCACTTTCATTCTTCTCCAGGTAGTTTTTAATTTTTTGTTTTATTTTCTTATTTATCCAGTTATTGCTCAGTGTTTTGTTCAACCTCCATATATTAAAGTTTTTCTATCCTTTTTTTTTCTGGTTGTCTAATCAGACATATCTCATTAAGTCTTGGTTGTGGGGGTTGATTTAATGGAAATACAATCATATTTATAAGAAGAATCATTTAGAAGTGAGGGGAAAAGATGATATAGGAGAGGGAAAGAGTCTTACTGGAGTAATGTCTCACTTCGAGAGGGTGAGAGGAAATAAAATGTTTCTAAATAGAGTTGTTGGTCTTGGCATAGAAGTCCAGAGAGATTGTCCATAATACTAAGGGTTAAGGCAGAAAATATGGGTTCAAATGCTGGTAGGTGGGTAAATTATAGCAATGGAATCTTAGCGAAATTCTCTTGTTGCTGTTTTGTTTTCTTGGTAGTAATAAAGCAAAGTCATCAGGTAAGCATGAGTTTGGGGAAATGAGTTTAAAACAAGTAATAAAATAATTGTCTAGGAGAATGATAAAATGAATAGTAATAAGATTGACAGGCAATGTTAAGACCTACTTTATTGTTTATTGTTCTAAGAATCTTGGTGCATTTCTTTTTCTAAGCTTTCCTGTTTCCCAGTGGTTTGTTTTATTCTTATATTTCTAGTCCCTTGTATTTAAGATCCTACTTAATTCCTGATTTGTTTAACAGATAACCTGCCTGTCTCTAGTCATTGTGGAAGAGGGGTAGGTTGTAGAACTAGCATCTGTAGTCACCTCTATGTGTTTTTCCTCTTCCCAGACTTCAGCTTCAGCCTTTGGGCAAATTTCATTGCTGTGGACAATTAACAAAACATGGTTTTAGGAATGCATAGGATTCCCTAACTGCTTTTAAATTACCTTCTCATTTAGTCTTAAGGTGAATTTCCTTGGACCACTTCATTCTTGTGATGACAATGGAGTAAATTTGTTATTTCCCCAAATACCCCCTAACTTAGTAGTAGTTAATACCCAGTCTATATGTGTTTGAATATTTGGGTTCCAGCAATTTGTTTCCCTTAGAAGTGATTTATTTGTTTCTGGACTGTTTATTGGGCTATGGAATGGCACTATGTTTGTCTGGCATGTAATGATTTTCTTCAACCTATAAAAAACCTATTTTTAAAAATTTCTAGAATATTACAACAGATGAATATATGTTCATATTGATTCAGTCTCAGATTTTTATCTGCATGAGTAACATTATAAGGGAAAGATAATTTAGTGACTTTTTGGTGTCACAAGCAACATGGCATTGATAACTAGGAACACATTTTTCATTGATACTGTTTTCAGAAGCAGTGTATATTATTTTCAGAAGCAGTGACAGCATTAGCCTGATTTCAGACTTTGAATGTATCAAGAGTAAACTTAATGTTATTTTGTGTTAATTGTTTTCAGGGATGAATTAATATATTAGCATATCTAACTTGTATATTTGTAAGATTACTCTGGAATTGTGGCTCTTATTAGCATTTCTTATTTTATTATTGTTTCATAGCTATTTTCAATGCAATAATTATAATTTCAGCTTTAGTTTCTTAATCAGTAAAGTGTAATATCTATACATTTCAGTCCTATTTTAAATTTTAATAATGGTATGGTCAAGATCCATAAAGATAGTTACTAAAGATATCAGTGCCTTTTGAGACATTTACTATGTCTTTCTTAATGATCACTTTTCTTTTTTTCTTTTGCTTTTATATCTATATATATTTTTTTAAGATTTATTTATTCATATAGAACTGGGGTACAGGCCAGAGATGCGGAGGGTGAGAGGATTCACCAGAGACAGAGGGGGGAGCAGAACAGGCAGATCAACGAAGTACACTGCTGAGGGGAGCAGCGGGCGTGTCAGGAGAGGTCTGCCACACCATGTGGTCACCTCCGGGGCAGGCGGGAATCGAACTCATGCGGAAGCGGCTTTAGATTCTCAGTGCAGTGCTTTAACCCGCTGCGCCACCAGGGAGGGCCTATATCTATATTTTTTACATCATTTTTTGGTACATTTTTTTCATCTTGGTTGTAACCCCAGTGGACTTCCTACCAGCAATTCACCCATGTGCCATCTCTGTAGTCCTGTGTGCACTTCTCCAGTTTTGATCCTATTCCCTTCTCCACCCCTGCGGAATGCCTCTCGTTTATAGTTTTGTGTTGATTTTAGTTTTTACTTTATTACAATTACTATCCCTCCCCCCACCCACCTGGTCCCTTACACTACTGCTATGTGTGAAACTGTCCGGTATATATATTTTTCTTTCTGGCTTATTTCATTAAGCATGATCCTTTCCAGTTCCATTCTTGTTGCAGCAAATGGCATGAATTTATCTTATTTGATTGCTGAGTAATATTTCATGGTGTATATGTACCACATCTTCTTGATCCAGTCATTGATTACTGGGCCTTTGGGTTTATTCCATATCTTCCCTATTGTAAATAATGCTGCAATAAACATAAGGATGCAGGTCTCATTTTGAATTAATGTTTTTGTGTCCCTTGTGTAGATTCCTAGGAGTAGAATTGCTAAATCATATGGAAGCTCCATTTTCAGCAATTTGAGAAACATTCTAACAGCTTTCCATAGTGGTTTACATTCTGCAGCATTGTAGGAGAACTCCTTTTTCTGCATATCCTCTCCAGCATTTCTTGTTGCTAGTTTTTTTAAATATGTGCCATTCTTAACAGGTGTAAGGTGGTATATCATTGTGGTTTTAATTTGCATTTCCCTTATTCAAGATATGTTGAACATTTTTGATATGCCTGTTGGCCGTCAGCATTTCCTCGTTGGAGAAGTGACATTTTAGCTCGTCTGCCCATTTTATGATGGGTTTGTTCACTTTATTTTTGTTGTATTTTGTCAGCTCTTCATATATCTTTGCAATCAGTCCTTTATGATTAGTATTGTGCACAAAAATTTTTTCCCAATCAGTGGAGTGTCTCTTTGTGTTGTGTAATGTCTATTTCGCTGTACAGAGGCTCTTTAATTTGATGTAGTCCCAGCTGTTTATCCTTTACTTTACTATTCTTGCTTTGGGTGGTGTACCATCAAAGATGATACAAAGGTAGGTGTATGTCATGTAGTGTTTCTCCAATATTTTCTACTATATATTTTATGGTTTCAGGTCTTATGTCTA
>NW_004567154.1:1288431-1306691 GCF_000260355.1 Condylura cristata | reverse complement strand
GGCTTAAGCTTCTTTGTGCAGTGCTTTAACCCACTGCGCCACCAGGGAGGGCCAGAAGTTTTTTTTGTTTTTTTTTTTTTTTTAATGGTGAGAACTTTTAAGATTGTCTTAGCAACTTTCAAATATGTAATACAGTATTATTAACTATAGTCATTATGGTATATATTATTATTTCCCCATTACTTATTTGCTTTACAATTTTGTACCCTTGAGCCCCTTAACCAATTTCACCTACCACCCAGTCTCTACTTCTGGCAACCAGCAATCTATTCTCTGAGCTGTTTGAAAAGATTATACACATAAGTGAGGTAATAAAGTATTTTTCTTTCTCTGTTTGATTTATTTTACTTAGCATAATGCCTTCAAGGACCATCTATGTTGTTGTAAATGGTGAGATTTAATTTTTATAAATGAATGATATACCATTTATATGTTTGTAAATATATATGTATATATACATATATTTATATATGCACACATTTTCGTTATCTACTCGTCCATCAGTGGACACTTAGGTTGTCCCCATATCTTGGCTATTGTAAATAAAGGTCACAATGAACATATATCTTTTTGAGTTAATGTTTTTATTTTCCTTGGCTAAATACTCAGAAGGGTAATAACTGTATCACATGGTTGTTATATTTATATTCTTAATTTTTTGAGGAACTGTTTCCATGCTTACTATGCCAACCTACATTCCTATCAACAATTCACAAGGGTTTCCTTTTCTCCACTTCCGCCTAATGATTTTGTTTTGAATTTCTGATGGTTAGCGATATTGAACATCTTTTCATGCACGTGTTGGCCATATATCTGTACATCTTCTTCAGAAAAACATCTATTCAAATCATTTGCCCATTTTAAACTTGATTGTTTGGTTATCGTTAATGAATTCTTTACATATTTTGTATATTACTCCTTGCAACTATATGATCTGCTAATATTTTCTCCCATTCTGTAGGTTGCCTTTTTAATTTTGTTGGTGACTTTCTTGGTGTGCATGGCTTTCCTATTCTTGGTTCTTATATTTTATTAAATGTTTCTGTAGTTCATACAATGGTTTTGTATGATTTTCAAGGTACTTGTATAAGGAGTTTTTGTTCTTTGGACATTTACCAATAGCACATGAAATATAGCCTGGCTGGCTAGAAAATATAAATTAGTGTACACCTTTAACTTCTTCAAGATATTTTGTTCTGTTAAGTCCTATTTAATGCTGCAGAAGAGAAACCTATTGTCAATGTCACATTTGTTCTCATAAGTGTTAATAAGTGGCATTCTTTATCCTCATAAGTGAAACATTTGGTGTACATCTTATAATATACCTTGGTAAGAATATTTTTATTTTTCACATGAAGATATTTTTAACTACCTTATCGTAAATTTTTTTAAATGCAGAAAATTATGAATCCTAAAGTTAAATGACCCATTATTCCACCTCTCCAAAGTAAAAACCATTGAAGTTTTCCAGACATTTTTCTATGTGTACATAAATAAAAGCAGGTTTTATTTTTTAAAGATTTATTTGTGCATACAGAACTGGGCTACAGGCCAGAGGCTCAGGGGCGGTGAGAGGCTTCACCAGAGACAGAGTGGGGAGCAGAACAGGTACACTGCTGAGGGGAGCAGCGGGCGGGTCAGGAGAGGTCTGCCGCGCCATGTGGTCACCTCCTGGGCAGGCCGGAATCGAACTCATGCAAAAGTGGCTTTAGCCTCTCAGTGCTGTGCTTTAACCCGCTGTGCCACCAGGGAGGGCCAAAAAACAGGGTATTTTAAAGTACTTATTTTTCCAGAACTGGATTATACTAGGTTTTAAAATAATTTTTAAATGAAATTTACAAGACAATATGTACCTTAAAATACCCTAATCCTAAATGTGCAGCATGATGAGTTCTCCACATAGTCATTCCTCCGTGAAGTGTAAATGAAGACATATAACATTTACAGCTCCCTAAAACTTCAGTGAAATTCTTCCATATTAGTATATGTATTAGTAGCTTGTTTCAATTTGATCGATACAAGTTGTTCCCAGTAGTTAATTATCCATTTCCCTGTGATGTACATTATTGCTGGTTATAGTCTGCTTTTAAAAAAAAAGATTTAAAACTGCTTTTTTTTAAACTAAATCAACAGAAATATATTGATTGAATATTTTGTCTTTTATGTCTTTCTCATATAATTGCTTTGGTTAGGACTTCCACTATTATACTGAAAAGCAATGGTTTGAGTGGGCATCCTTGTCTTGTTTCAGATCTTTGGCGGCGGGGGGGAGGCTTTCAGTTTTTCTCCATTGAGGATGCTTTTGGCTATGGGATTGTCATATATGGCCTTTATTATGTTAAGGTATGTTCCTTCTATACCGAAAATTTTGAGGGCCTTATCATAAATGGATGTTGAACTTTGTAGAATGCTTTCTCAGAATCAGTTGATTTGATCCTATATTTTTGTTGTTGTTAGGTGTTGTATAACTTTATTTTATTTACATCATTGTACATTATTTCTCCCACCAGTCATCACAGTAGTTCCCCACATTCCTCTCTCCTTCCTATTCCTCTCTGTCCCCCTTCCCTGTAGAACATCTCTGGTTTATAATTGCCTGTTTGTTTTTGTTTGGTTTGGTTTTGTATTGTAATGTCAATCTACTTTTCCCTTGTATGTCTTATTTGTTTGTCTTATTTTCTTCCTCTATGGGAAGCCATTCAGTATATTTCTTTTTCCATCTTACTTAGTTCACTGAGCATAATCCCTTCCAACTCCATCCATGTTGCTGTGAATGGTATGAGTTTATCTTTTTTGATTGCTGAGTAGTATTTCATTGTATATATATAACATATCTTCTTCATCCAATCATCTAGTAAAGTTTCTATAAACATTCCTGTATGTTTGTTCATAGCATATGCATTCGTTATTATTATTCATTCATAATCCTGTTATGTGGTACTACTAAGAGTATTACTACTGGGTAGCAGGATATTTATATTTAGTTACATTAGATAATGTGAGATAATTTTCTAAAGAACTTGAGCCAAAATATATTCAGCAATGTATGAGAGTTTTGGTTACTACCTCATCTAATCAACATTTACTGTTTCTCTATGGAGTCCTGGTTACCCTTAGTGAAGAATGTGATTTAGTAAGCAAACATTGGATGTTGGGTGTGTTTGTTACTAATTGGGTATCATAGCTTGTAGGGTTTGTTGGGCTGGGAATGCACCAACACTTCCCTAAGGACACACTGAGGGATAAGTTGTGGAGCAAGTTTGCAAGGCAAGACTCTGCTGCTCAGTGAGCAGCCCTCTTGCTATTTATTAGCAGTAAAAAGCAAGCATTATTGATTATGTGATAATGAAAGGAGGAGCAGAGTCCAGGGGAGATAAAAGGTAATTAAATTTATGTAGAACAGGAGGAAACATGTTGGCCATATACACAGGGAAGACTTCATGTAGGTATTTGGTGAGATTTCTTAACTACTCCCAGACCACCTCAGACTATGGCCACATAATCAGTCAACAGCTACCTAGGATTCCCTGGCCTGCCACATGATGTGGGTCATTGTCTTAAGGCAGTCATGCAGGAGTGCCATATGCAATTCTTTCTCTCTCTTTGTCTCTCTCTCTCACACACACACACACACACACACACACACATGCAGAGGCCCCAAGTAATAGAGTGGCCCCAAGGGATCCCAGAAGATAGAAAAGAGAGTAATAGAGAAAGGATGGGAGAGGGGAGTAGGAGAAAGGAAGAGATAAAAGGGGAAAGCCCGAGAGAGATACAGTAGAGAAGTGAAAATTTATTTGTATTGATCATTTCCATTTGTGTTCTAGGAGAAAACTTTTTCTTTGTTATGTTTTTCCATTGTAAGTCTACTAGCTCTACTTGATTTTATAATGAACATTCAAATTCATATAGCCAAAAATCACTTTTTGCACTCCTCTGCCACCATCACCCCAATATTTTCAACTTTTCATCATTGCCACATCTCAATAAATGTCAACCTTTATCTTATGTGATATATCTGTCATCATTTTTTATTGCTCACTTTATGTCATATCTCACTTGAAATCATGAGAAAATCTATTATCATTTTCTTAAAAATAGATCTACAATATTTTTGTTGCAATCTCCACCATTATAATGCTAGTCTATCCTCTCTTGAGTAATTATAGTAGCTTCCTAATTGTTCTTTCTTCTGTCTTTGATTCCTTATAACTTTTTCCTCCTTTTAGGAAGCAGAATGATCTTTAGTCCTCCATTTTCCCATCTCATGCAGTAAAAGTCACAATACTACATAAGAAACATACAAGTATACATAAATAAAATAGTTATTTTAACTATTCAGAAGAAAATGGAATATGAAGTATTTCTTTTTTAATTTTTAATATATTTTAAACATCATTCTATATTTTTGTATAATGTTTGCTTTTTTTATCTTGGTTTTAATGCCTGTGGACTTGCCACCACCAATTCACCTGAAATGCATGTGATATCACCATAGTCCTGTGTTTCACACCCCTGATTTGATCCTATTCCTCTTTATCCCCATAAAATGTCTTTGTTTTAGAGTTCTTTGTCCATTTTAGTTTTTACTTTATTACAATTACTTTTTGGCCCTTGAAGCCTTACACTTCTGCTATGCATGAAATCATCCAGTCTTTTTCTTTTTCTTTCTGTTTATTTCACTGAACACGATCCCTTCCAGTTCCATCCATGCTGCTGCAAATGGCATGAGTTTATTTATTTATTTTTTTGATTGCTGAAGAATATTCAATTGTGTATATGTTCCACATCTTCTTGAAACAATACTCGATTTTTGGGCATTTGGATTGATTCCACTTCTTCCCTATTGTAAATAGGGCTGCAATAAAAATAAGGGTGCAGAAGCTATCCTTTTGAATTATTGTTTTTGTGTTGTTTGAACAGATTTCAAGGAGTGGAATTGCTAGATCATATGGAAACTCCATTTTTAGCAGCTTGAAAAACCTCTGACAGCTTTCCGTAGGGGTTGGACCAATTTGCATTCCCACCAGCAATGTAGGAAAGTTCCTTTTTCTCCACATCCTTGCCAACATTTGTTGTTGCCAGTTTTTTTTAAAGATTTATTTATTTATGAATACAGAACTGGGGTACAGGGCAGTGGTGCAGGGGAAGTGAGAGGATTCACCAGAGGCAGAGTGGGGAGCAGAACAGGCAGATCCATGAAGTACACTGCTGAGGGGAGCAGCAGGCAAGACAGGAGAGGTCTGCCACGCCATGTGGATCACCTCTGGGGCAAGGGATCAAACTCCCACTGAAGCAGCCATGGCTAGCTTTCAGTGCTGCACTTTAACCCACTATACCATCAGGGAGGGCCCAGTTAGTTTTTTTAATATGTGTGATTCTCACTGGTGTAAGATGGTATCTCATTGTGGTTTTGATTTGTTTTGCATTTCTCTGATTATGAGTGATGTTGAACATTTTTTCATATGCATGCTGGCTATTTACATTTCCTCTTTAAAGATGTTGCGAGAGGTGTATGTCATGTAGCATTTCACCAATATTTTCTTCTATATATTTTATGACTTCAGGTATTATGTCTAGTTCCTTAATATGTTTTGAGTTGGCTTTTTTGTGTGTTGTGAGGTAGTAGTCTATCTTCATTTTTTCATGTAGCAGTCCAGTTTTCCCAGCACCATTTATTGAACAAACTTTCTTTGTTACATTGAATATTCTTTAATCCTTTGTCAAAGATTAGCTTACCCCCACCATAAAACTGTGGGTTTATATCTGGGTTTTCTATTTAATTCCATTGGCCTGTGTGTCTGTTCTTGTTCTAGTACCATGCATTTTTAATTATTATGACTTTGTAGTACAGTTTGAAGTGTGGAAATTTGATACCTACATTCCCTTCCTTCTATTCAGGAAAGCCTTGGCTACTTGAAATTTTTTGTGGCTTGATATGAAATTTCATCAATGTTTGCTCTGTTTCTTTGAAGAATGTCATTCAAATTTTTATTAGAATAGCATTGGATTTGTAAAGTGCTTTTGATAGGATGGCCATTCTGATAATGTTAATTCTTCCAATCCATGAGCAGGGGTTGTCTTTCTATTTCTTTGTGTCTTCTTCTAGTTCTTTTAGCAATGTTTTATAACTTTCTTTGTAGGGGTCCTTCACCTCTTTTGTTAGGTTTATTCCCAACTATTTTATCTTTTTTGTTTCAATTATAAAGGAGATTGTTTTCTTGACCTCTTCTTCACCTATAGGAAGGCTACTGATTTTTGTGCATTGATTTTGTATCCTGCTCTTTACTAAACTGGTTCATTACTTTGATAAGTTGTTTTGTGGAGTTGTTGGGGTTCTCTTTGTATATTATCATATCATCTGCAAATAGTGATAGTTTTACTTCTCCTTTCCCTATTTGGATTCCTTGTATACCTTTTTCTTCCCTTGTTTCTCTGGCGAGGACATCCAGTATTATATTGAAAGATGTCCATCTTTGTCTTGTTCCTGACCTTAAGAGAAAGGGTTTCAAGTTTTCACCATTGAGAATGACACTGGCTAAGGTTTTGTTGTATATAGCCTTTATTATGTTAAGGTATGTTCCTTCTATCCAGAGAATTTCAAGAATCTATCGTAAATGGATTCTGGATTATGTTGATTGCTTTGTCAGCATCTATTGATATCGTTTGTTGAAGTGTTGGATTACATTAATTGATTTTTGGATGCTGAACCATCCTGTGCCCATGGAATAAATCCTGCTTGGTCATGGTGGATTACCTTTTTGATGCATTGTTGAATTCTATTAGCTAGGATTTTATTGAGGATTTTTGCATCACTGTTCATTAGAGAGATTGGGCTGTAGTTTTCTCTTTTGTGTGTGTTGTCCTTGATTAGTCTTCGTATTAGTGTAATATTGGCTTTGTAAAACATATTTGGTATTATTCCTTCTTCAATTTTTGAAAGAGTTTGTAGAATACACACTAGTTCATTTCTGAACATTTTTTAGAATTCATTTGTAAAACTATCTGGACTTGGACTTGTTTGGGGGCAAAGTTTTTATTACTGTATCAGTTTCACAACTTGCAATTGGTCTGTTTAGGTGTTTAATTTCTGTCTAACATTGTATGATTGCAAATTTTTAGGAATTTGTCCATCTCTTCTAGATTGTTGAACTTGTTTGCATTGAACTGTTTATACTGATCTATTATTCTTTTGATTTCTGCTGTGTCTGTTGTGATTTCTCCTCTTTCATTTATGAACCTACTTATTTGTGCTTTCTCCTGTTGTTTTTTTTTTCTTTGTCAGCCTGGCTTGAGTTTTGTCTATTTTTTAAATTTTTTTCAAGTACCAACTTTTTGTTTCATTCATCTTTTCAATTCTTCTTAACTTCATTCATTTCTACTTTGATATTTATTTCCTTTCTTCTACTGACTTTTGGGTTTTTTTGTTTTTCTTTTCCCATTCTTTAAGATGGGAGATTAGGTTATTTTTTGAGTTCTTTCTTGTTTCTTGATATGAGCCTGTATTTCTAGACATTTTCCTCTTATAACTGCTTTTGTTGTATTCCAGAGGGTTGTGTCCTTGTTCTCATTCATCTCGAGGTATTTTTAAACTTCTTCCTTCATCTCCTCAATAATCCAGTGATCTTCCAGTAGTGTGGGTTTCAATCTCCATGAGGTAGGAGGGTTCTTTGCTTTCTTTTTGTGTTTTATTTCCAGTTTGATGCTTTCATGGTCAGAGAAGATGGTTGGTATGAGTTTGATCTTGGTATATCTATTGATGTTCGCCTTGTGTCCCAGTATGTGATCAATTTTTGAAAATGTTCCATGTGCACTTGAGAAAAATGTGCACTCATATTTCTTTGGGTGGGTTCAGTGTCCTCTAGATGTCTGCTTGACCCATAAGGTCTATATTCTTGTTTAGAGCTGTAGTGTCCTTGCCTATTTTTTTGTCTTAATGATCTATTCAATAGTAGGAGTGGTATGATGAAATCTCCTACTATATCTGTATATTCTGATGTCTGTTTTCAGAGATGATAATTGTCTGATATATTTTGGAGCTTCTTCATTTGCTGAAAATATGTTGATGTTGTTATGGCTTCCCTGTGTATTGTCCCCTTAATCATAATGTAGTGACCATCTGTGTCTCTTTTTACCTTTTTTAGTTTGAATTCTATTTTATCTGATATGAGTATAGTTGTTCCTACCTTCATTTTTGGTCCAATTGCTTGGAGGATTACTTTCCATCATTTTACTTTCAACCTTTTATCATCTTTTGCAGTTAGGTGTGTTTTCTGTAGACAGAAAAGGTTTGGGTACTTTTTTTTTTTTGAAGATTTATTTATTTGGGCATACAGAACTGGGGTACAGGCCAGAGACTCAGGGGTGATGAAAGACTTCACCAGACAGAGTGGGGAGCAGAACAGATAGATCGACGAAGTACACTGCTGAGGGGAGCAGTGGGTGGGTCAGGAGAGGTCTGCCACACCATGTGGTCTCCTCCGGGGCAGGCGGGGATCAAACTCATGCAGAAGTGGTTTCAGCTTCTTAGTGCAGTGCTTTAACCCGCTGCGCCACCAGTGAGGGCCCCCCCTTTTTTTTTTTTAACCAAGGCTGCAACTCTGTTTTTTATTGATGAGTTTGGGCCATTTACATTGAGGGTTGATTCTGATATACTGGCATCTGTAGCTGTCATTTTGTTTGTCTTTTTGTGGTTCTAT
This sequence comes from Condylura cristata, assembly GCF_000260355.1. Taxonomy (NCBI): domain Eukaryota; kingdom Metazoa; phylum Chordata; class Mammalia; order Eulipotyphla; family Talpidae; genus Condylura; species Condylura cristata. The sequence goes on along the minus strand of NW_004567154.1, from coordinate 1,297,992 downwards.
TTCGTGCCTTGTTCTGTGCTTCCTGTTCATTCTTTTGGTTTTAGTTCTAGGGTTCCTTGTAGTAAATTTTGTAATTTTGTAGTGGGGGTTTAGTAGTAATAACTTTCTGGAGGTTTTGTTTGTCATGGAAAGTTTTATTTCTCCCTTGGAGAAAAGAGAGCTTTGTGGAGTATAGTATTCTTTTTTGGAATTTGTTGACTTGGAGTTTGTTGAATATGTCCCTCCATTCTCTTCTTCCTTTAGTGTTTCTTCGGAGAAGTCTGATATCAGACTGATTAGTTTTCCTTTGTATGTTATCTTCTTCTTCTCCCTTGTCAGTTTCATTATTTTTTCCTTGTCTTGGACCTTTGGAAATTTTACTATTATTATCTTGATGTAGTTTTCTTTTCATGTGATATTTGGCGTTCTTCTAACTTGCTGTATTTCTATTTTCATTACCTTCTTAATGCTTGGGAAGTTCTCTTTAATTATCTCCTTGAATAATTTTTCATCTCCCTGTTCTTTCTTCAACCTCTGGGATACCGCTGAATCTTATATTTCTTTTCCTCATGGCATTCAAAATTTGTTGAACTGCTTTTTCAGTTTTTTTCCTTGTACTTTTTTTCCTTTTCTTTTTTGGTTCTTTTTATGGCTGAATCTTCAAGAATACTGATTTGCTCTTCCATTTGTTCTGTTCTATTTTCATGACTTTTCCCAGAGTTCTTGAGCTCCTCCACTTGTCTTTAGTTATCCTCCAGTTCCTTCACTTTCTTCCTCAGTTCATTGATTGTATTTTTTATCTCTTTTTTCTTGTTCTTTTAGCTCTTTAGTTATTTCAATGATGGCATTTTCGAATACTTTCTCCTAGTCTCCTGTAGCCTTACTACTGATTTTTGATGTTTGACTTTCTTTCTGTGGTATATTGTTTCTGGATCACTTGTGTTTTATTTTCTTCCTATTGTTAACCTTTTACTTTGCTCTGTTTTAGATTCTCCTGTACTGTGGTGCTGGTGGGCAGACTTCTGATTTTTCTTGCAGTGGTATGGATATGTCTGCCTGTTGTCTGATCTGCTGTGACTGGGTACACGTCTGGACCCTTCAGTTGCAGAAGATGTTCTGAGCTGTGCTTTGTCCAAAGATCCCCTGCTTTTATAGCAGCCCCTGTGAAGAATGGGATCCAACTTCTCAGCCATTAGTAGCCAAGGGTCTCCTGTGGGGTCATGATTCTCCCAAAACATGTTGAGGCCTAGTCTCTGAGAGCTGACTTCAAGTGGTGCTTGGATATGTGTTTCTCTGTTGAACTTCTAGGTCCCTCTAGGCATGTCTCAGAAGAATACTGGAGTTAGAAGAGAATAAGGAATGAGAGAAGGGATAAGAGGAAATAGGAGGATGATATAGTGATATAAAGGGAAGGAAAGTGATAGGAAGAAGTGAATGTTATATGAGGGAAGAGGAGGAGAAAGAGAAGAGAAAGCAGTAATAATAATGTTGAAGGGGAAAAAGGAGAAAACTATATAAGACAGAAAACAGGTAAAAAAGAAGGAAGGGCTCCCTGGTGGCGCAGCGGGTTAAAGCACAGCACTGAGAATCTAAAGCCACTTCTGCATGAGTTCGATTCCTGCCTGCCCCGGAGGTGACCACATGGCGTGGCAGACCTCTCCTGACCCACCCACTGCTCCCCTCAGCAGTGTACTTCGTCAATCTGTCTGTTCTGTTCTCCACTCTGTCTCTGGTGAAGCCTCTCACCGCCCCTGAGCCTCTGGCTTGTACCCCAGTTCTGTATGCACAAATAAATAAATCTTTAAAAAAAAAAAAAGAAGAAGAAGGAAGGGCACAGAAGACTACTGGAGAACCAGTAAAGAAATGAAACCAACAAACAAACACACTAATAGATTGGGGAGAATTGCTTCCCAGATCTCTGATGGCTCCCAGTTAGCTAGTCCTTGCTGTTCAATCTGGTCCACTAGGGGTGTGCTGTATGACTACTTAGAATAGTCTTCCCAGAGTCCATATTCTCCCTGTTTTGTGCATTGAGGGAAGATATAGAATGCAATCTGAGATGCAAGTCATAAACTGTGGACTGTTGGAAAGAGACTGAAATTTCCCACCACAGCTGTAGGTTTGGCTTTCCTTCTTGCCCCGTGAGGTAGTTGGGCAAGTATGGGGGCTCCTATGGTCTGAAAACACTTGGAGGCTTGTGGTATTAGAGGCCCCCAATATAGGAACTAGTTATATAAGGCTCCTCCTGATGGCTCTCCCACAGGTGGCTTAATAGTATGTCCTTCCTGGAATAACCTCAGGTAAGCCACCAGGTTTCAGGTAAATTTGGCTGGTGTTTTTTTCTGGTCACTAGGTGGTGCCAGAAACATCTCCTAGTGGGCTTTCAGAACTGGGCTTATTCATGCAGTTCTCTGGGAGAATGAGGGGAGGAGAAATCCACAAGGAAGGGCTCCCAGGTAACCCCTGCCAGCCAGCCCCCACACTGCAGCAGCACTGCTGCATCCACTTGCCAACCTGTTGCTGTCTATAGCCTCCCATTGCTCCAGGATTCTTCCATGACCTCCAAAGTTTCTCTTTCTCTCCTCTTGGGCAAAGTGGCTGGCTTTATTGGTGGGGGCAGGGAGGGGGTGGAATGGTTGTGAATCACAGAGTTGCTGCTTCTCTTTTTTTTATCCTTGCCCTGTTTTTTGGTGATAATTTTTTCCCCCTTCACCTTCCCTCTGCTTTAATCGATACACCTCCTTTATCCAATGCTGGGATCAATCCACTACTACTACCTATGAATTATTTTTTTGGGTGAGTATACTACTTAAGGTCCCTTCATGGCAATTTTGGTGATGTCGCTCCTCCATAATTATCCTCTGAAATAGTTCTTATTTGAAGATATCACAGGGAAATGACACTATAAAATACTGGCCTGAGAGCCACTGATGGGAGGAGGGCAAAGAAATGATAAAAGTAATAAAAGAGAAAGAAGGGTTAAGACTAATAGTAACTAACAGAAACAATTTCTGGTGTATGCAAGGTACCTCTGCTCTTCAGAACTCTTTGCAGTCTATAGTCTAGCCTTTTTCTTTCACTGATTCCACATTTGGCCACTTAATTGCTTCAGCTTCCTCATTCATGATAAAATGCAGAAAATTATACCTACTATTTAGAATTGTGGTAAGTACTGAATTTAGTCAAATAATATTTATAAAGCACTTAATGCTTTAATAGTGGTTGCTTTGTTGCTACACTAAAAGTAATAAAAGTGAGACAATAAATGAGTAATGACATTATTGTTTCAATTATTAATTAGGCACTACTAGAAGTATTGTGGTCCTACAGATTACATTCCTTCCCTCAAAGATCTCATTGCATCACAGAAGGAAAACGTTTACAAAGAAGTTCAAGAAAGCATTTTATTCTTCTTAAAATATTTTGAATATATTTATTACGTCATCTTTCATTTTTATATAATGAATGATTTTGGATAATGTGTGATTTTTACTTTATTAGTTACTTTTTTTCTGATTCCTTTTTTGTTTTCTCTACATTCCTCCTATAAGTGAGACTATTCAATATTTAGCTTTTTCTTTCTGGCTTATTTAATTGAGGATCCCTTCCAGCTCCATCCATGTTTCTGTGAAGGTCATGAGTTTATCCCTTTAAATTGCTGAGTAATAATCCATTGCATAAATAGACCACATATTCTTCACCCAATCATCTATTATGGGATATCTGGGTTGCTTCCATAGCTTACCTATTGTAAATTGGGCTGCAATAAACATAGGGGTGCAGGTGTCCTTTTGAATTAATGTTTTTGTATACTTTGGGTAGATTCCTAGGGGTGGAATTGCTGGATCATATGGAAGCTCCATTTTAGTAGTTTGATGAACCTCACACAGTGATTGGACCAGTTTGTATTCCCACCAACAGTATAGGCGAGTTCCTTTTTCTCTACATCCTCGCCAACATTTGTTTTTGGTAGTACTTTTTAAATATGTGACATTCTCACTAGTGTAAGTTGGTAGCTCATTGTGGTTTCATTTTATTACCCTGATTACAAGTGATGTTGAACAATTTTTCATATGCCTGCTGACCATTTTTACATGTCTAATTTGGAGAATTGTCTTTTTAGAATCTTCTGCCCACTTTTTGACTGGGTTGTTGAGTTTGTTTTTGTTGAGCTTCATTATTTCCAAGAGAGCATTTTAAAGTGACATGGTAGAGAGGAGGGAATGGAATAAAGTGACATGGTAAAGTGGAGCATATGAAATCCAGGCTTAGTAATTTTTCTTCTATTTTGGACTTGTTCTCATTCCAGATGTGCTTTAATTTATTGGACTTTACTAGGAACTTATACAGTTCTTGATATCTGTTATTAATGTCTTAATAGAAAAAAGGATTGGTGCCTATCTTTCATTTGGATTTGACATTGGAAGAGGGAGGAAAGATAAGCACAATATATCATTTTCTGTTTTCCTCTTTCCCCTCCAAACTAGTCAACCCCATACTGAAGGTTTTTTTCTATATAAACTACACTGGCTTCTAATTATAAATTAGATAATCAGCTCTTTAATATAAAATCTGTTTAAACACTAAGAGTAAATAATTTGGCAAATAGATTTCTTTCTTTGTATACACAAAAGTCAACAGAATGCATTCAATTTAACAAGTGTTTGTATTCAAGAAACTGTAAAAGAATTATGGTATGTCTTAGCAGGATGGAGCAGTGATTTGGTGTCCTGACAAGCAATCTGGAGATAAAGCCTATGTATTAAATAAAATAAAACAAAACAATAACTATGACAAAAGCCTGAAATTATATTTAATAACCATCTGCAATTATTAGTAGGATTACTAATGCTACTTTGTACTGGTCCTCATAATCTTGGTTAATAGTTGGTTCTTCTAGTTTTTTATATGATAGCTTCAAAGTAATAATTACAAAGAGATGCTGGGCCATTTTTGTGAGTTTCTTTCAAATTTAGTGAATGTTTTATTTCTACTGTTGTATAAAACTACTATAATGTTGTACATTGAAGTAATTTGGATCTTCCCTGAGACTGCAAGGCTTGAGGGTTAATCAATCTGTAGAAAATTGAATGTTCTTCTGATTAAAAAGGCAAGATGAGTGTGTATATATATGTGTGTGTGTATATATATATAAGTATATATACATACTTGTTTACCACCTTGGCATATATTCTTCCATACCATTGTATATGCTCATATATACATGTAATTCTTTTTAAATTTATAACATATATTTTAATATATTTTTAAAGGACTGCATAATATCTTTTAGTATGTCTGGCTAATTTGTTTAATGGAGGATTTAAGAAAGCAAACATCTAATTGTTTTGCCTTTATGGCTACAGTCTGTGTTGTAAGGAAATTTTTTAGCCTAATTGCATATACTCTTAATTACATCTTTGAGATAAATTTCTAGAACTGGAATTCTAGATTTTGTAAGACTTGATACAGATGTCATTCAGAAAGGTCTAATCAGTTTAGTCTCACTAGTGGTTTAATGAAAGTACTCTTTTTCCTATGTATTTAGTATTTGCTATCCTTTGAAACTTTAAATTTATAAAATGTATGTAGTAAGGTCCTCCAGGGTGGTACAAGGGTTAAGTCTCAGTGCTATCAAGCTATCAAGCTGTTTGCAGCCACTGCAGCATAAGTTCTCACCTCAGCCAGGGAACTAATACACGTGGCACAGCAGACCTCTCCTTTCTTGCGCACTGAGTAGTGTATTTCAGTAGATCCACCGGTTCTGCTCTCCATTCTGTCTCTGGTGAATCCTCTTACCCCCGCATCTCTGGCCTACACTCTAGTTCTTGTATGCACAAATAAAATAAATTTTTCACTTTTCCTAGGTATGTAATAATATTATAAATAATAGGAAAATCACCTAGAATGCTATTTTCTAAACATAGCAGTTATTAAGTATTTTTTGTTATACTATTTGAGGCTTTTGTTATACACATATGGTTGGAAATGTATAGTTTTGTGTTCTGCTTATTTTTCCCTGTCCTTATTTTGTCTTCACAGTTTCATTTTTCAGTGGTCACACAACAGTACAATAAATATTCATATTTACCTAGCTCTTCCCCTATTTTTGACAGTTGACTTGTTGCCTGTTTTTATTATGTATAATGCACAAAAGAAACCCACAGAGATATAGCTACCATTCATTGGATATTTACTGTGAAACAAACTATAATAGGTATTCCCCTGCTCCCTTTGTATCATTTTCTTAGGGTTGGTATCCAGAATGGGTAATATTGGATCTTGAACATTTTTTATGGTGCAACCTTTCTTCTTATAATATCCTTTCTTTTCTCTTTCTGTCTCCAACCATTTGTTGGACACCTAAAGTGTTCCTGGTTCTGTGCTAAGGTGCTGTGAATACAAAGACAAATCAGACAGAGTTCTTTGAGTCAGGTATTAAACATACAAGATAAAAAGGAACATGATAAAAGACTTAACTGGATGATGCTGTTGGTCAATTGTTGGCCTGTCATTCCATCCATCTGTGGATCCATTAATATACATAATTTTTCCCCCTGAAGCTTTGTAGAATCAGTTACAGACCTGCTAACTTTTTACCCCAAAATGTCACAGCATAGGGACATATTCATAAATGCAATAACCACATTCAGTAATATTATAAATTATTTTTCATATTTAAAAATTCAGCATTTGGGGCCCTCCCTGGTGGCGCAGCGGGTTAAAGCACAGCACTGAGAATCTAAAGCCACTTCCGCATGAGTTCAATTACCGCCTGCCCCGGAGGTGACCACATGGCATGGCAGACCTCTCCTGACCCGCCAGCTGCTCCCCTCAGCAGTGTAGTCCATCGATCTGCCAGTTCTGCTCCCCACCCTGTCTCTGGGAAAGCCTCTTACCACCCCTGAGCCTCTGGCCTGTACCCCAGTTCTGTATGCACAAATAAATAAATCTTTAAAAAAATTCAGCCATTTGTCCAAATAATACTCCTTATGGCAATTTCCATACCCGTACCCATGATTAATTGAAAATCTGGCTTTGCACATGTCTCTTTTGACTCCTTCAATCTTGAAGAATCCCACAGCCTTCTTTGTCATTCATAACATTGTTATTTTTTTCTGTCCTTGTGTCATTTAGTCCCAAACTACATTTTATTTTTTTCTAGAAAATGCTGTTTTGTGTTTATTTTTTTATATCATTTAGTGCATTTTATCATCTCAAAGGTAATCCCCTTGGGCTTCCCATCACCAAATCACCAATGTGCCAGCACCAAAGTCCAGTGCATTTTCCTCCCCACACTGTTTTTGATCTCATTCCCCGCTCCACCCCCATAAAATGTCTCTGGTATATAGCTGCTCATTATTATTATTATTTTCTCACCCGGTCTGTTATATTCCTGCTGAGTGAAACCATACAATATTTTTCCTTTTCTTTCTGCCTTATTTCACTAAGCATGATCCCTTCCAGCTCCATCCATGTTGCTGCAAAAGGCATGTGTTTATTTTTTCAGTTGCTGAGTAATATTCCATTGTGTATATGTACCACATCTTTTAAATCCAGTCATCCACTTTTGGGCATTTGGGCTGCTTCCATGTCTTTCCAATTGTAAGTAAAGCAGCAATAAACATGGGGGTGCAGGTATCTTTTTGAATCAATGTTTTTGTTTCTTTTGGGTAGATTCCTAGCAGTGGGATTGCTGCATCATAGGGAAGCTCCATATTTAGCAGTTTGAGGAACCTCCAGTTTTCCATAGTGGTTGTACTAGTTTTCATTCCCACCAGCAGTGCAGGAGAGTTCCTTTTCCTCCACATCCTCGCCAACATTTATTGTTGCTAGTTGTTTTAAGATGTGCCATTCTCTCTGGGTGAGGTGGTATCTCATTGTGGTTTTAATTTGCATCCCCCTTATTACAAGTGATGTTGAACATTTTTTCATATGCTTGTTGGCCATCTGCATTTCCTCTTTGGAGAATTGTCTTTGTAGCTCATCTGCCTATTTTTTTTAAAGATTTATTTATTTATGCATACAGAACTAGGGTACAGACCAGAGGTGCAGGCATCTGTCCATTATTTGATGGGGTTGTTTACTTTATTTTTGTTGAGTTTCATCAGTTCCCCGCATGTCTTTGTGATCAGTGCTTTTCACTAATTTTGTGTGAGGCAATTTGTTCCCAATCAGTGGGATGTCAGATGTAATGTCTCTTTTGCTGTATAGAAGCTCTTTAACTTGATGTAGTCCCATCTGTTTATCCTTGTCTTCACTATCATTGCATTGGGTGCTCTATCTTTAAAGATGTTGCTGAAGTATATGTCGTGTAGTGTTTGGCCCATCTGTGCTTCCAGGTATTTTATGGTTTCTGTTCTTATGTCTAGGTCTTTAATCCACTTGGAGTTGATTTTTGTGTATGGTGTGAGGCAGTGATCTAGTTTCATTTTTTTGCATGTAGCTTCCCAGTTTTCCCAGCACCATTTGCTGAACAAACTTTCTTTGTTCTATTGTATCTTCTTTGCTCCTTTGTCAAAGACTAGCTGTCCATAAGCCTGTGGGTTTATATCTGGGTTTTCTCTCCGAATCCACTGTGGCTGTATGTCTGTTCCTGTGCCAGTAACATGCAGTTTTGGTTATTATAGCTTTGTAATGTAGCTTAAAGTTTGGGATTGTATTGCCTCCATTTTCTTTCTTCTTATTCATGAGAGTTTTGGCTATTCGAGGTCTTTTGTTGTTCCATATGACTCTCATCAATATTTTTTCTATTTATTTTTGATGAATGTCATTGAGACTTTCATAGGGATGGCGTTAAATCTGTACATTTCTTTTAGTAGGATGGCCATTTTGATGATGTTAATTCTCCCAATCCATGAGCAGGGGATATTTTTCTAGTTCATGGTGTCTTTTGAATTTCTTTTAACAGTGTTTTGTAATTTTCTTTGTATAGGTCTTTTACATCTTTTGTTAGGTTGACTCCCAGGTATTTGATTCTTTTTGTTTTAATTGAAAAGGGAATACTTTTTTAAAAAAAAAAATTTCTGCTTCTTCTGACTGGTTTTTTGTTGTAGGAAGGCCTCTGGCTTTTGTTTGTTGATTTTATATACTGCTACCTTGCTAAACTGGTTGATGGTTTTGATTATTTTCTCTGTGGAGTCTTTAGGGTTTTCCATATAAATTAACATGTCTGCAAATAAGAACAGATTTACTTCTTCTTTCCCTATTTGGATTCCTTGTATATATTTTTCCTGTCTCATTGCTCTGGCTAGAATTTCCAATGTTATGTTTAAGAGCAGTGTCTTGTTCCTGATCTCAAGGAAAGGCTTCCTGATCTCAAGGAAAGGCTTTCAGCTTTTCTCTGTTGAGGATAATATTGGCTGTGGGTTTGTCATATATGGCTTTTATCATGTTGAGGTATATTCCTTCTTTTTCAATGGTCTTAAACATAAAAGGATGTTTAACTTTCTCGAATGTTTTCTCCGCATTTATTGATATGATTATGTGATTTTTATTCTTCTGTAGGTTGATGTGATGGATTACATTAATTGATTTTCTGATGTTGAACCATCCTTGTGCTCCTGGGATAAAGCGCACTTG
>NW_004567154.1:1194776-1288005 GCF_000260355.1 Condylura cristata | reverse complement strand
TTGATTATTCTGATTATTCTTTTGATTTCTGCTGGATCTGTTGTGATTTCTCCTCTTTCATTTATGATTCTGTTTATTTGTGCTTTCTCTTGTTTTTATTTTGTATGCCTTGCTAGTGGCCTGTCTATCTTGTTTATTTTTTCAAAGAACCAACTTTTGGTTACATTAATTTTTTAGACTGTTTTCCTGACTTCCATTTCATTTATTTCTGACTTTACTTTTATTATTTCCTGTCTTCTACTGACTTTTGCGTTCTTTTGTTGTTCTTTTTCCAGTTTTTAAGTTGGGATAGTAGGTTGTTTCTTTGAGTTATTTCTTGTTTTTTTATGTGAGCCTGTATTGCTATATATTTTCTTCTTAGAACTTTTAATTTTTCACATAAGTTTTGGAGACTTGTGTCATCATTGTTGTTCTTTTTCAGGTATTTTTATAATTTATTCTTTTTTCTCCTCATTGATGCAACGATCCTCCAATAGTGTGGGTTTCAGTCTCCATGTGGTAGGTGGGTTTCTTGCCTTCTTTATGTGGTTTATTTCTAGTTTGATTCCTTCATGGTCAGAGAAAATAGTTTGTATGATTTCAAACTTAGAGTATCTATTGATATTTACCTTGTGACCCAGTATGTGGTCAATCCTAGAGAATGATCCATGGGGATTTGAGAAAAATGTGTACTCAGATTTTTTGTGGTGCAGTATTCTAGATGACTCTTAGTCCCATGTTGTCCAGGTCCTTGTTCAGAGCTTCAGTGTCTTTGTTTATTTTTTGTCTTATTGATCTGTCCATTGTTGAGAGTGGTGTGTTGAAGTCTCCTACTATGTATGTATTTTCTCTGATATACATTTTCATAGATGACAGTAGTTTAGTAGTTTCCTGATACATTTTGGTGCTCCTTCATTTGGTGCATATATGTTGATGGTTGTTATGTCTTCTTGTTGTATTGTCCCCTTAATCATAATGTAGTGGACTTCTGTGTCTCTTTTAATCTTTTTTAATTTGAAGTCTCTTTTGTCTTATATAAGTGTAGCTGCTCCTACTTTCTTTTTTGGTCCATTTGCTTGTAGGATTATTTTCCATCCTTTATTTTCAATCTCTTTTTATCTTTTGTAGTTAGATTTGTTTCCTGTGGACAGCACAATATTGGGTTCTGTTGTTGTTGTTGTTTTTAATAGGGTTCTGTTTTTGAATCCATCCTGCAACTCTGTGTCTTTTTATTAATGAGTTTAAGGTATTTACATTTAGAGATTGTATTGATATACTGGCAGCTACAGAGCTACAGTGTCTTTTTTTTTTTTTTTTTGTTCTTTTGTTTTTTTTTTTTTAAAGATTTATTTATTTGTGCATACAGAACTGGGGTACAGGCCAGAGGCTCTGGGGCAGTGAGAGGCTTCACCAGAGACAGAGTGGGGAACAGAACAGGCAGATCGAGGAAGTACACTGCTGAGGGGAGCAGCGGGCGGGTCAGGAGAGGTCTGCCATGCCATGTGGTCACCTCCTGGGCAGATGGGAATCGAACTCATGCGGTAGCGGCTTTAGATTCTCAGTGCTGTGCTTTAACCCACTGCGCCACCAGGGAGGGCCTCCTTTCGTATTTTTATTCCTTGTTATGAACTGTTCTTGTTCTTTCTTCTGTTGGATTTGGTTTGAGGGCTTCTTGTAGTGTTTTTTGGAGTGGGGGCTTAGTCATGACAAACTTGTGGAGTTTCTGTTTGTCTGAAAATGTCCTTATTCTTTTTTTTTTTTTTTTTGTAGAGAAGGGAGAGCTCTGCAGGATAGAGTATTCTTGGTTGGCATTTACTGTTTTGTAGTTTTTTGTTTATATCCCTCCACTCTCTTCTTGCCTGTAGTGTTTCTTCAGAGAAGTCTGATGTCATCCTGGTCGGTTTCCCTTTATAGGTTTTTTATTTCTTCCCTTTGTCATTCTCATTATCTTTTCCTTGTCTTGTAGTCTTTGTAATTTTACTATGATGTGTCTTGCTGTATTTCTCCTGTCACCGTGGTAATGTGATGTTCTTCTTGCTTCTTGGGTGTCTTCTTTCATCTCCTTCATATTAGGGACGTTCTCTTCTATTATCCCTGTGAATATTTTCTCGATTTTCCTTGGCCTTTCTCTTCACCTTCTGGGATACATATAACATTGATATTTCCTTTCCTAATGGTGTCAGATAGCTCTTGAAGTGTTTCTTCATTCCTTTTCCTTTTTACTTCTTTTTCTTTTTCTGCTTTAATTCTCTTTATTTCTGTGTCCTTGAGGGTGCTGATTCATTCTTCCATTTCATCTATTCTGTTTTCATCACTTTTCCCAGCATTCTCTGTCTCCTCTAGTGGCCTTTTCATCGCCTGCATTTCTTCTATTTCCTTTCTTACTGTCTTATTTTCTTTCTTCAATTCGTTGATTGCTTATCTCATATCTTTTTTTTCTCTTTCATTCATTTCCTTGTTTGCATTCTTCAATTCCTTGATAGTTTGCCTCATGTCATCGTTTCCCTTCTCGTCTTCTTTTTGCTTGTTTATCATGATGATTCTGAATTCTCTATCTCATAGGCTGAGCAGTTCTTCTATTTCCTTGGTGATTTTTGGTGACTCATCTATTTTGTGGTGAATTTTCCCCTATGGACTTGCTTGAGTATTTTTTTTTTTGTCTTCTTTTCCCTGTTTTGTATTTTCTAATACTTTCTATTCTTTGAGACATGGTGTTGCTGTTATTGACCAGCATTCTTTTTGAATGTTCTTTCTGGGTTGGTAGAGGGACTTCCAGATACTTCAGTTTTGGAGGGTATTCTGAGCCTAGTTTTGTTTCAATGTCCCCTGTTTTCCCAGCTCCCACTGTGTGTAATTGTGTATGTCATCTCAGCCAGTGAGTCAGGTGTCTCTTGTGGTGTTCAGCTTCTCCCAGTAACATATTGAGTCCTTGTATCTGGAAGGTGCCTACTGATCTTTGTAGTTTTCCGATGTCTTGGGTTTCCTCTATGCTTGGATGTTCCTGTGGGATGTGTGGCACCTTAGAAGTGTTGTAGGTCTCCCTGCAACTGGGACTGTGGTTGAGCTAGTCACTGTTTTTTTCTGTTTGTTTGTTTTACTTTCTGAGCACTGTAAGCCTTGTAAGGCAGTGCCTTTCTGGCTCATAATTCTTCAGGCCACTGCTGTCCAGTAACACCTTGAGTCCTACCTTCTGCTGTGGGGTGGGGTATGCAGGGGTGCAGGGATTTCCAGAAGTGCTGAAAGCCTCCCAGCTGTACAGGCTGCTTGTCCTCCCTCAGTGCCTCCTGGGCTCTTTGTGCCCACTCCGAGTAGTCTCTCCCTGAGCAGTCTTTCCCCACTGCTTGGGGTCCACTCCCAGAATAGAGTTGTCTCTCTTTAACTCCAGGGCTTCACCGCCAGTTTTGTGGGTAGATGCTGTAAGCAGGTAGAGCAATAGCAGGTCTCCTGTCTGACGTACTTCCTAGGGCCTCTCTATGCTAGGATGTGCCCGTGGAGGGTTGGGGGCTTGTTCAAAGTATTGTAGCTTCTCAGGGCTGTACATGTTTTTGATTCAATCTAACTGGTTCTTTCCCCCCCCCCCTTTTACCTCCCGGGCTTTGTGAACTTGCTGACCCCACCTTAGTGACTAATGGTGGGAACAAGCCTTCAGACCTATGCTGTGGAGGCTGGGGATGCAGGATGCTCTGGAAGGGTTGCAAGCCTTGCAGCTACCCCAGTCACCAGTTTCTTCTCACCAACTCCCAGGCTCTATGCACCCACTCCAAGCACTCTTTCCCGCAGCTTGCGTTCCACTCACCAAGCTGAGTTGTCTCTCTTTATCCCCAGGGCTTTAGCAGGGCCAAATGAGCAGCAAGCCTCCCATATGAGGCACTTCCTAGTGCCTGGGCACACCCAGATTGGAGCTCCCCTATCGGAGCTCCCCAATCACCCATTCTCCCTCTGTTATCTTCCTTCTAGTGAATTCAGAGTATTCTCATTTGGGTTGAAAATCATAGTATGTAAATCTATAGTCCATTTTTAGTCTTACATTCCTTTGTGAGCTTGGATGTAGTGATTTTCGCATCTTCATTCTGCTGCCATCTTGCCAGATCCCTTCATAACATTGTTATTTTTGAAAAATACACAGCAGTTATTTTTTAGACTATCTTTTAACTATCTTTAATGTTTCCCCTTGTTCAGATAGGGCCATGCATTTTTGTCAGGAATATCATGTAAATAAATGATGTCATATTCTTTCCACTTTGTGTCACATTAGAAGGCATGTGATTACTTTTTGTCCTAATATTCATGAAGTGAAATTTGATAACTTTAATAATGTGGACCTGCCAAGTTTTTCCATTGTAAACTACTATTTTATTTCTTTTTCTTAAGATTTTATTTGTTTTTGCATAGAAGAACTAGGTGCAGGCCAGAGGTGCGGGATGGGAGGATTCACCAGAGGCAGTGGGGAGAACAGACATATTTTCTAAAACACACTGCTAAGGGGAGCAGTGGGTGAGACAGGAGAGGTATGTTGCACCATATGTGGGTTAGCTCCATGGCTGGGATTGAACTCAGGGCATAGTGATGATAGCACATCTGACTTAATCCCTAGGCCACTTGGGGAGGCTCTGTTAAGGTACATGTTTTTTAGAGTCCCCAAAGCTATTTTGCTGTGCATTTCCAGTTAGAGCCCACTTTAGTAGAAGCTTCTTTAAATGAGCTCCAACCATGTATTTGATAAATGAACAGGACTGAGGAAAAGTTTAGTCCAGGGAGATAAAGGAACATAAGTAAAGACACAGAATTTGGAAGAGTCCAACTGAGTATGGCATCAGTCAGAGAAGCCAGGGTTGAGGTAGAGATCAGTTCATTCAGGACTTTGCCTTTCAAAGGAATTTATCACTAAAGAAAGTGAGGAGTATCATAAAGTGTTTAAATTGGAGTAGGGAAGTAATCTGTTTTGATAGATTTGCATTTTATCCAGTCTGCTATCACTAGTCATAGTGCATATGATGGATTAGATAAATGCTGAAAATTATTTTACAGTAAGGTTGACATTTGACTTTGTAGGGGTCTTAAATTTTTCTCTTAGAAACCAGTATTGCCGGCCCTCCCTGGTGGCGCAGCCAGTAAAAGCACTGCACTAAGAAGCTAAATCCACTTCCGCATGAGTTCTATTCCCGCCTGCCAGGGAGGAGATCCACATGGCGAGGCAGACCTTTCCTGACCTGCCCACTGCTCCCCTCAGCAGTGTACTTCTTCGATCTGCCTGTTCTGCTCCCTTCTCTGGTGAAACCTCTCACCCTCTGCATCTCTGGCCTGTACCCCAGTTCCATATGAATAAATAAATAAATCTTTAAAAAAAAAAAGAAAAAAGAAACCAGTATTGCTGCTGCGGGATACTAATACTTCAAAGGGATAGTGAAAAGAGTGAGAAACAACAAAGCCATGCAATATGAAAGAACTTGATTCATTATTTTATGTTTGTATAATGGCAGTAAATCTTTCTAGTAGTTTTACAGTTAGGATAGAAGCTGAATGTCAGTGTTCTTCATTGAAAAATAACATAAAATATATAATATAATGCTATAATTTTTAATTTAAGTCATAATAGGGGTCCTCCCTGGTGGCACAGCGGGTTGGAGCGCTACACTGATAAGCTAAGTCAAGCTGTGGCTGCTTCATTGCGAGTTTGAATTCCAACTTGGAGGTGATGCACATGGGGCAGCAGACCTTTTCTCTCTACTGCACTGCTCCCCTCAGCAATATTAATCTGCCTGTTCCGCTCCCCACTCTGTTTCTGGTGAACCCTCTCACCGCCCCTGCATCTCTGGACTGTATCCCATTTCTATATGCATAAATAAAATCTTTTAAAATAAATTAATAAAAATAAATAATTAAAAGTCATGATAAATTAAAGTATTACCACATTTTATTTTCTCTATCTTTGACAGTAACATTAATAATAAAGTTCATGTAAACTTTCCTGTAGGTGTAAGCAAAGGTAAAACACAACAATCATGTTTTTTTTTTTAATTACGGAAAATTGTATCTTTAGCCTGCATTTTGCTTTTATAACAACAAGTTTTATTTCTAAACTAATTACAGCCCATAGTACAACATGTTGGAGTTGAACAACAAGCAACTCTTCTAAAACCAGACTTAGTTAGAAGGTGAGTATTTTCAAATTAATAACTTAAAAATAATGAGGCTATATTGAACTATTTACATTCATTAGGTGTTTAGTCATGACTAGAGACGCTTCTGTATTTTTGTGTGTTGCTATGATTAATAAAAATCATAAGTATTATTTGTACTTTTTTGTAGTAGTATGGATCATATGGATTGTAAGGTTATTGATCATTTTCTTTATTCTGTTTTTGTAAAGATTTATAAGAGCTTCAAAAGGAAATATAAAATGATATACTTTAAAGTAATATTCCTGCTAATCTAAAGAAATGTTATAACCCAAAATATTATTTGACAGTTGTAAATGTATTTTTCTCTGTTGTTCAGTTTGACAATTTCTATTCTATCTTCAAATTTATTAGTTCTTTTTTTTATAATTGTGCCTATTCAATGAATGTTCATTTGATTTGATTTCTAAGATTGTACTTTTAGTTCTATAATTTCCATTTGGTTCTTTTTATGATATCTTCTATTTTTGTATAATTTTCTGTCTTCATTTGTTTCAAGAGTATTTGTAATTGTTTATTGAAGTATTTTGATGATGGTTACTTTAAAATTTTTGTCAGATGATTTCATTATCTGATACATCCTAGTGTTGACATTTGTTGATTATGTTTTCACATTCAAGCTGTGATTTTTATTTTTTTTTTAGTATGGTAGGTATTTTCATTTGTCTCCTGTACATTTTGGATATTATAAGGCCTTACTCTATTTAAATATTCTATTTCAGCAGGCATTCATCCTGTTTATGTGTCATATTCCTTGTCTACTTTTGTGGGATGTGGTTCTGATAGCAATATAGTTTTCAGAGTCGTTATGGTACCATTCTGGTTTGTTTAGTTTACGTGGCACCAGTGGGTCGCAGCACTGGACTGAGGGATTGGCGAGCACTTCTCTGGGTCTGCTGACCCAGGCTAGGTGACCCAGGCCAGTTCTCTAGGCCATTATGCTATTGATAGAGTTCCCACTAGTGTCACAAGGGGAGTAAAGAGTCTATCTAAACAGCCTTCTGCTGCTGGATTGGAGGTCAGGATGCTACTGGGCTTGGGCTGCCTTTGCCTTGGTATAGAGAGATTTGAGAGATGATTATTCTGGACTACCTTCTAGGACTAGGAAATGTCAAGCTTGGTTTTTTTCTCAAGTTCTTAGGGATTCTCTAGCCAATATATACCTTCATCCTTTCATACTTCAGTGTCTTCCTATGATTGCACTACTGTATTATTTCCAGATTTGGGGGGAATAAGAAAGAGCAACAGGGAAAGTTGAGTTTCTTGACCATTTTGTCCCAAACAAGATAACTTTGAAATGTAACTTATAACCCCCTTGATTAGAATTTTATCCTTTTTATCCTCTGAAGGTGTTGCTTATCCCTGCCATATCTCTGTGTATTAAAATAAACAAGGGCAGTATTAATATATTTCTCCTAATGTTTGTATTTATGAAAATTCTTTTTCACATGGACGTAATAAAACTTTTAGGAATTATTTTTGTCTCTTCTGTGTATCTTTGTACAATTACTTTATCTGTAGTTTTTAGGAGAAAGGAATTTAGCTAAAAAAATTTAAAACGTGTGGTATTTAAAGATCTTCTCATTTAAATGTCAAATACAATGATCAGAATTTCTGCATTTATTAAATAAAAGACAAAAATGACTATGACACAGATAAGCTGAAAGTAAATCTGCCCTTTCATAATCATATTGATTTAAACCTATAAGATATCACTGGTTAAAATTAATTGTATTGAGCTATTTTCATTTCTAATTCTACCTTTTCTATACTGTTCCTGTCTCATATCCTGGTCTCTCTATACCCTAGTAAGGTTGTTATATAAACAGGTATGTTTTGAAGAAGAATTGGTTTTCAGACATTTTATTTAAATGTATTCTTAAGAAACCACAAAACAAACAAGATAAATTGATCAAGAAAATCTTCAATAAGAGATTTCACAGAAGTTTACCAGTAACAGTGATTTTCTTTCACTCCCCCTATTGTAAGATGTTTATCAAATAAGAGCAAAATCGCCTTCAATTTTTACAAATTTTAAAAACAGCTTTATTGAGACCTACTTTGCATACTGTACATTTCACCAATATAAATTGTATGATTCATTGACTTTTAATATATTCACAGAATTATGTGGTCATCACTTTAAAAAATACTTCATTTTTTAAACTAAAATATAAATATTTATTTTCCTTCAGATCATTATTTTTGCTTTTTTAACAGAGAGCTTGTTTTTAGAATTTTAATACCATGAGTGATTACAGCCATGAAAGAATTTCAGATGTTAAATCTCATTTAGGTTAAAAGTGGGGCTTTGAGAACTTCTGCTCTGTGAAACTGAATAGGTGTTAAACTACTTTTTAAAATACTAGTTTGAATCATGATGTGACAACTGTGAAAGAAACCACGAACGTTACTGATAATGTAAGTGGAAATGGCAAGCAAGATCGTATCAAACAGAGAAGAGCTTCCTGTCCTCGACCAGAAAAGGGGCCTAAATTCCAGCTTACTGTCCTTCAGGTCAGTGTATAAATATGATTTAGCTAAGAGTGTCTGATTAGGGACCTCCTTGGTGGCTCAAGAGATTAAGTCTTAGCACTATCAAACTATCTCCAGTCACTGCAGCACAAGTTTGATCCTGGCGGAGCAAATTCTCCTCTCTTGCTGTCGCTTCCCCTCAGCAGTGTATTTCGGTAGATCTGCCTGTCCTGCTCCACATTCTGGTGAAACCTCTCACCCCAACACACCTCTGGCCTAAACCCTAGTTCTTGTATTCATAACTGAAATAAATCTTTTACAAACATAAGTGTCTGATTAGGTCTGGTGGCCTAGGGTGGGGCAGTATAAAATCTTATGAGACTTACAATTAACTTTTCTGTCATTAAAAGGATTTCTGATAAGAGTATTTTATATTCACTAGTATGTAAGGAAATATAGGAGAGTATAAGAAAGAAAATTGAAAAATCATTTGTAACTACCACTCAACAATAGCTCCTGCTATTCTAAGTTTGTTTTCGTCATTTAATCCTTCAATAACCCTGTATGGTAGGAGGTTATAGACTAATCTATATTGATGAGGATACTGAAGGTAAGAGAGGTAGTTTGTTGAAAGCCATTCAAATAGCAAGTAATAGATATGAACCTACATTAGACTTTAAAGCACAGGTCTCTAAATGATATGGTATATGATTCAGATAATTATTTATATCTCTATATAATTTTATTATCTGATTTTTAAAAAAAGATTTACTTATGCATACAAGAGCTGGGGTGTAGGCCAAAGGTGTTGGGGGGGTGGGGCATGAGAGGATTCTCCAAAGACAGAGTGGGGAGCACAACAGGCAGAGCAATAAAAAACACTGCTGATGGGAGCAGCAGGTGAGGCAGGAGAGGTCTGCCGCTCCATGTGGGTCACCTCTCTGGCGGGGAACGAACTCGCACTAAAGTGGTTGCGACTTGCTTGCAGTGATGCACTTTTACCCACTGTGCCACCAGGGTGGGCCGAAAAAGTAACTTTTTAAGATTCTAAACAGTTTAAAGCATTTTTTCCATATTTTGCATATGAATTTATCTGGATGCTCACATTTGCATCACATTTACAAAGAGAAGGTGAAGACTGACTTACAATGATGAAATGTTCATACCCAGGTGTCAACTTCTGGAGACAATATGGTGGAATGTCAATTGGAGACACACAATAACAAGATGGTCACCTTCAAGTTTGATGTTGATGGTGATGCGCCAGAGGATATTGCAGACTATATGGTAAGTACAGTAAAATCTAATTTTTTTTTCCTTGAGTGTATTCTGTATCTTTTTTCTCTCTACCTGCTCTCTTCTCTATTTATTCAGAACCATTTTTTTGTTGTTATTAGGGTACTGCTAGTTTTTAAAATTTGTAGATCTTAAGTTGTTTATGATCAAATTTTATTCACTATACCTTTTATGGTTTCATTACATTTATTTATTTATTAAAGATTTATGTATGCATACAGACTGGGGTACAGGTCAGAGGCACAGGGGCAGCGAAAGGATTCACAAGAGACAGAGTGGGGAGCAGAACAGGCAGATGTACTGAAATACACTGCTGAGGGGAGCAGCAGGCATCAGGAGAGGTCTGTTGTGCCATGTGGATTAGCTCCCTGGCCGAGGATTGAGCTTTCACTGAAGTTGCTATGTTAGCTTTGCAGTGCTGTGTTGTAATCCATAACGCCACCAAGGAGAGTCCTGGTTTCATTATATTTCTTTGAAGGGTTCTAAGAGAAGTTCTAGGTCAGTAGCCCTTATCTGTGGCTGCATGTTAAGGTCATCTGAAGAGCTTTTAAAAAACAGTTCTGTTGAGCCTGGTCTTTGATTAAATTCGTCTTTGGCAGTGAGGTCTAAACATTTTTTGTATAATTCCCCAAACAGTTTTAATTTGTCAGTTAACTAATGTAACATCTTATGAGTAGGTGTTTGAGTAATGTTCACTTTTTCATTTAGTTGTCATACTTTTGAGAGATGTTAGACTTCAGTATTTCCCCACATTTATAGATAAGGATGGGTTAGGGTGGCAGGAAAACTACATAATGCTTTTTATTCTATAAGTTTTGTTTAGATATACATATCTCATCAAGCAAAATTAAATATTTTAAGAACTAATCATTCTGATAGTTCTCTTGTTTTATAGTATTTTCTGAACAATTTCTTGCATATTTCTCATGAGTGGTTAATCCTAATTAAAGTTTTCTGGGCCATTCTTTATCGGATTTAGATTGATTTTATTTTGTGATTTATGAGTTAAAGCATTTGGGTTTGGACCCTCTATTTTTTTATATAATAGTTTATTTTTACATATTTTTGTGCATTTTTCCATCTCAGTTGCAATCCCCTACGGTTTCCCATCACCACATCACCCATGTGCCATCACCATAGTCCAGTGCATTTCTCTCCTCCCACTGTTTTTGATCCCATTCCCCCTCCACCCCCACAAAATGTCTCCAGTATATAGCTGTTCATCATCATCATTATTTTCTCGCCTGTTCCATTATATTCCTGCTATGAGAGAAACCATCCAGTATTTTTCCTTTTCTTTCTGCCTTATTTCACTAAGCATGATCTTTTCCAGCTCCATACATGTTGCTGCAAAAGACATGTGTTTCTTTTCTCTTTTTTTGGTTGGATTCCATTGTGTATATGTACCACATCTTTTTAATCCAGTCATCCATTTTTGGGCATTTGGGCTGTTTCCATGTCTTTCCAATTGTGAATAAAGCAGCAATAAACATGGGGGTGCAGGTATCTTTTTGAATCAATGTTTTTGTGTCTTTTGGATAGATACCTAGGAGTGGGATTGCTGGGTCATAGGAAAGCTCCATGTTTAGCAGTTTGAGGAACCTCCAAACAGTTTTTCATAGTGGTTGTACTAGTTTGCATTCCACCAGCAGTGCAGGAGAGTTCCTTTTCCTCCACACACTCACCAACATTTTGTTGTTGCTAGTTGTTTTAAGATGTGCCATTCTCTCTGCGCGAGGGGGTATCTCATTGTGGTTTTAATTTGCATCTCCCTTATTACAAGTGATGTTGAACATTTTTTCATATGCTTGTTGGCCATCTGCATTTCCTCTTTGGAGAAGTGTCTTTGTAGCTCATCTGCCCATTTTTGGATGGGGTCATTTACTTTATTTTTGTTGAGTTTCATCAGTTCTCTGTTGGATCCCTAGTTTTAAATATAAACATTGACTCATGTATGTTCTTCAAATGATAAACTATTTATAGAGTGCCAGGTTAATTTAAAGAATTCTGGCTCTTTGGTAGGTAGTGCCAATCTGACAGATGTGTGATTTTACTGCTGTTATTTTTTAAAATCTATTTTTGGCATTTGTATTTAAATATTTAATTTAATTTTTTTTCTTTAGGATACTTAGCATTGATACAGTGTTGTAATTTTGAAGAAACTATATTCATTTTCATGAATAGACTAACCTTTACTTCTGTGCAGGTTGAAGATAACTTTGTGCTGGAAAGTGAAAAAGAAAAATTTGTGGAAGAATTGAGGCTTATCGTAGGTCAAGCCCAGGAAATCCTTCATGTCCACTGTGCTGCAGAAAGAGCCATTGGTGCCGACAGTATTAACTTGGAAACTAACAGTAACCAAGTAAGAACAATTATTTAGCAAATAAGTCTTCTTGTATATGTATCAGGAGCTTCTTTATTTATCTATTCATTTTTAATTCAGACAGGATCATCTGAACAAGTGCATATAAATGCTGCATCCAGTCATACCAGCAGTAAGTATTTTTTAATAAAAATTATCATTTGGCTGTTGGAACAAGACACTTTGAAGCTTTGTGTTAGATTCCTGAGTTGGAAAAGACGGTAGTCAGTAAAGGGATTTGATAAGTTGTTAATGTAGGTTTTCCCATACTTAAAGGATTTTATAACCTATATGTATGTAAATTAAGCAGAACATTCTAATTTTTATACAAGTATTGGCTTTTTATCTGATTATTTCTGAGTTATTACCTAATGTTACCAGAAAAGCAGGAACAGTATTAATGAACATTAATTAATTCCTTTTATGTTTTGAACTTAAATGGTAAGTTTTTTCCTTTTCCTCTTAGGAAAATGAGATGGGTAGAAACTTTCATCACTAAACTCATTATATTCTAAGTATATCTCATTTTTTTTTAAAGATTTATTTATTTGTGCATACAGAACTGGGGTACAGGCCAGAGGCTCAGGGGCGGCGAGAGGCTTCACCAGAGACAGAGCAGGGAGCAGAACAGGCAGATCAACGAAGTACACTGCTGAGGGGAGCAGCAGGCGGGCCAGGAGAGGTCTGCCACGCCATGTGGTCACCTCCGGGGCAGGCGGGAATCGAACTCATGCGGAACTGGCTTAAGCTTCTTAGTGCTGTGCTTTAACCCGCTGCGCCACCAGGGAGGGCCAGTATATCTCATTTTTTAAAAAGGTTTATTTATTTATGTGTATAGAACTGGGGTATAGGCCAGATTTGCGTGAGTAGAGGTGGGGTGAGAGGATTCACTAGAGACAGAGTGGGAAGCAGAACAGGCAGATATACTGAAAAACACTGCTGAGGGTAGCAGGGGCGAGTCAGGAGAGGTCTACCACACCATGTGGGTCAGCAACTTGACCTGGGATTGAACTCATGCTACAGTGGCTATAATAGCTTGGTAGTGTCGTTAACTCATTGCGCCACTAGTGAGGGCCCAATGTCATGGTTTTGTTTTTGTTTTTAAAGATTTATTTATTTATTCGTACAGAACTAGGGTACAGGCCAGAGATGCGATGGGTGAGAGAATTCACCAGAGACAGAGTGTGGTACAGAACAGGTAGATCCACGAAGTACACTGCTGAGGGGAGCAGCGGGCGGGTCAGGAGAGGTCTGCCGCGCCATGTGGATCTCCTCCCTGGCAGGCGGGAATCGAGCTCATGCGGAAGTGGCTTAAGCTTCTTTATGCTGTGCTTTAACCCGCTGCGCCACCAGGGAGGGCCCCAATGTCCTGTTTTAATAGTGATTTGTATCTTGATTTCATTCCACCAGTGATAATGCTTCTACTTGCTTTGATTGTACTTAAGTTTTGAAAATCAGATACCAAATAAATTTCCACGAACTAAAAGTAGGGCCATTTGTTCTCTTTTTCAATTACTTTTTCTTTCCATCCATCTAAGCTTTCATTTTTGGTATATTTAGGATCTGCTATAGGGAAAAGAGCCATAGACAAGTGAGTAACTCTGAAAGAATAATAACATTAAGAAGCAGCAGTCATATGGGTGTCATAGAACTTGATCACATTACCCTGAACTTTTGTCTAACTTGTTAGGGTGCCAGTGTCCTCCTCTGTCTTCCTTTTCTTGTTCACAGGAGCCTGAGCAGGTTTTTGACTGATAAACTGGAGTAAAGTTTAAAAGATATACAAAAGCAGGAGTAAAGATGTAGGGACTTTTTTATTTTTTAAGTTGCCATATAGTACAATTGACTCTTTTCCTTTATGTGTACAGTTCTGATTTGTATAAGTATCACCATAATTAGGAATAGGAGATGTTGGTTTTGGTAGAAAAAGTACATTCCATTTCCCCAATAAAGTGCCTTCAACTGCTAATGATATTAAAAATTTTCTCTAAACATATTTTATGTGTACTTCTTTAGAGTATTTGTCAGGGTTGAGAGGTCTGGTCTTCTAAATTATATACATATATATGCTAGTGCTATTAGAAATGGAGATACAAGACAAATTGGTGTTCTAACCTGGTTTCTTTAAATAATATATTAGCATATTGACAATTGCTTAGTGTATTGAATTTTGTTAATTGTTTCTACAGATGAATCTGCTCCTCAGTCATCCCCAGTTGGTCGGTGGCGATTCTGTATCAATCAAACAATAAGAAACCGTGAGACTCAATCTCCTCTTCAGCGTTCCATGTCCACAATTCCTGGACCACATCCACTTTCTAGTAAGCTTTCATTCTCTACCAAGTTTATGCATAGGTGGAGATTGGAAATATAAGAATATATAACATGTATTGGGCTGTCAGAAAAATCATGACATGTTTTTTCTGTTTCTCAGGCAAAACTGCATCATGACTTTTCCAACAACCCAATATCTAGCTTGTTTTCATAGGTATTTTATGCTTATGAGAATTTTCATAAGCATTTAGATGTTAATATTAGAGTATAACTGAAGCATTTTTAATACTTATGAGAAAAAAAGGGTTTATTTTCTTGACAGGTGGCATTCTGTATATTTCTGAGTTTTAAGAATACTCTCATGTGGGTCCATATTAGCTCCTTGTTCCTGCCTACTTTGAATTTTGGTAGTAGTTAATGCTTTCTAGTTATCAATATGTGCTTAGCCATTCTTTGTTATTGTTTCAGGTCCAAGAAACACAAGTAATAAGGCAATATCACAAGATACACTGCTCATTCTAGAAAATAATCCATGCCAGCATGCACTTTTCACCTCCAAATCAGAACACAAGGAAGTAGTTGATGGTAAGATTTCTGAATATGCCTGTGTAGAAACTAAGCAGCCAGCTGTACTTCAAGCAGAAGATGACAGGCAGATAATGTCAGCAGTTGCTAGTAGTTCCAGTTTTACTAC
Source organism: Condylura cristata (assembly GCF_000260355.1). Classification (NCBI taxonomy): domain Eukaryota; kingdom Metazoa; phylum Chordata; class Mammalia; order Eulipotyphla; family Talpidae; genus Condylura; species Condylura cristata. The sequence goes on along the minus strand of NW_004567154.1, from coordinate 1,272,746 downwards.
TTCAGTTCCAGCCATTCCAGTTGAGTTTGAGGAACTCACCAACCAAGCAGGTATATTCCAACCTGTGTATCCATGTCACCAAGCTGCCAGTCAGGTTGATGTACCTATAGCCCCTCCTGGCAAGTCAACTCAGATTGCTGGTAACACTCTTACAACTCTGACACATATGTCTGATCAAAAGCTTCAATCTTTACCAGTGAAACAGACAACTATGGATGCAGAATTTATTTCCCAGGAAGGAGAAACCACAGAAAGAAGTTCTCCTAAGACGGTCGTTCCCATTCCGACACCCAGTCTTGAACCATCTACCTTTCTACCCACTACTGTCCTGGAATCAGATGGGGAAAGACCTCCAAAATTGGAATTTGCAGACAACCGAATTAAAACTCTGGATGAAAAATTAAGAAACTTACTTTATCAGGAGCATGGCATATCTAGTGTCTATACTGACAGTCAAAAGGATAACCAAAGCATAGATTCTCCCTTTTCTTCCTCTGCTGAAGACACCCTCTCCTGCCCACTGCCAGAAGTCACAGCCATTGGTCACTGTGGATTTCAAGATAGTCCAACACAGTCCTCTAATTTTCAGCAGACAGGCTCTCAGATTCTGTCCAGTGTGGCTATGAGTCAGCCTGCTAACATATCAATATTCAAACGGGAACTAAATGTGATAACTTCTGTATCCAACGAATTATGTTTACAGGTAAGTATTCTGTCTAAGCGATTCCTTCTCCAACACTAGTGCTTTTAAATAAATGCCTTGTTTTCTAAAGTTCTATGCTTTGAAATGAAATTGTCACAAGATTCTGAGATCACAGGTATTTAAGAAGGTCATAACTAAGGCTGTAGGCACCCAAGTGTCTCAGTAGCTATAGCAGAACTTTTAGTAAGAGAGCCCTCTGGTGACTTAACTAGGAAGATGTCTAAATCTATATAATCTATAATTACAGAACAGGGCTGTTTTATAGATTGTTTTAGTGGGTAGGAAGAACTTAAAATGCTTGTTATTAGTTTCCCTTCTTTATTTTATGGTTTAATAATTTAATATTAATTTGTAGGTCTTAATTTATTTAACAGATTTTTTAACAGAAAATAAAAATCATCCCTAATCATGCCATGAAATGGCACTGCTGTGAATAGCGAGCAATTACTGTTTTCCCATGGCAAGTTTTAATGTCTATTTTTTTCTTTAATGGTTGTGTCTTGTCTATAGGGTAATTTGAAGAGTTGAGAATCAATAAACAACATTTATATTCTGATTATGTATGCTAATGATTAGGTAATGTGATTAGATACATAAAAGAATGAAATATAATTATTTGTCATTTAAATTTTGATGCTCAGTGTATACTTCCAAGTTTTGAGAGCAAATGGATTCTTTTGTTTGTTTCAAGTTGTCCATTGCTATATCTGGATCATCTATACCTGCTACTGTTTTGGTGTTCTAGAGTTCCTTTCCTTCTCTGATATGCTGTTGGCATAGGTAATTTGTTAGGTCCTTTTTTAATGTTCAAAAATGTCTTATTTTGCTTCACACTTGACTGATCAAAAATAGAAAATAGGTTCATTTTGAGTTAATTTTTGTGTGTAGTGTAAGAGTCCAGCTTCATACTTTTGCATGTGATTATCTAGTTGTTGCAGCATCATTTGTTATTTTCTTTATCATTCTTATAAATGGAGGTATTTTCTTAATCTCATTTTTGGATATCTCATTTCTGCTGTATAGAAATACATCAGATTTTTTCAGGTTTGATATGTAATCTTCAACTTTTCTTAATTTGTTTATAAGCTCTAATAGCTTTTGATGTATTATGTAGCTTTTTCTGTATAACTTAAAGATCATTTCCTGGCTTTCTTGCTGATTCATTTTATTTTATACTTTCCATCTCTATCATTTGCTTTTTATACTAAGAGAATTTCTCAATTTTAAACTATTTTTAATCTCCTGCTTCATTTTTTTAATATCAAGGATATTTTTAACTTCTAGTAAGCATAGTTCATCTTTTTCTTTTTTTAATTTTATTTTTTACTTTTTCTTAAATTTTTTTTTAAAGATTTATTTATTTGTGCATACAGAACAGGGGTACATGCCAGAGGCGCAGGGGCAGCGAGATGCTTCACCAGAGACAGAGCGGGGAGCAGAACAGGCAGATCTACGAGTACACTGCTGAGGGGAGCAGCGGGCGGGTCAGGAGAGGTCTGCCACGCCATGTGGTCACCTCCGGGGCAGGTGGGAATCGAACTCATGCGGAAGTGACTTTAGTTTCTCAGTGCTGTGCTTTAACCCGCTGGCTCACCAGGGAGGGCCCACAAATCAACACTTTTAACTGCTATGGCTTTGTTGTATAGTTTGAAGTTTGGAAGTGTGATACCTCCATTCTTTTTTGTTTTCTTCAGTAGAGATTTGGCTGTTCTCATTTTTTTGTGGTCCATTTTTTTGTGAAATTCATATTTGTTTTATTTCTTTGAAGAATTTCATTCATATTTTCATTGGAATAGTGTTCAATTTATAAATCACTTGTATGATGGCCATTATAATAACGTTGATTCTTCCAATCCATGAACAGGGGATATATTTCCATTTCTTTGTGTGTTCTTCTATTTCTTTTAATAGTGTTTTATAATTATATTTTCTTTTTTAAAAAAGATTTATTTATTTATGCATATAGAAGAACTGGGGTACAGGCCAGAAGTGCAGGGGCAGTGAGAGGATTCACCAGAGTCAGAGTGGGGAGCAGAACAGGCAGATTGATGAAGTATACTACCAAGGGGTGCAGCAGGTGAGATAGGCGAGGTCTGCTGCGCCATGTGGGTCAGCTCTGGGGTGGGGATAGAACTTGCACCAAAGTGGCCTTGCCACCTTCGCAGTGCTGCACTTTAATTCGTTACACCACCAGAGAGGGGCTGTTTTATCATTTTCTTTCATCTTGTTGATTAGATTTATTCACAAGTATTTGATTTTTTGTTTGTTTCAATTTTTAAACGGATGGTTCTCTTGATTTTTTTCTTCTTCAGTTTGATTGTGTATAGGAAGGGTACTGATTTGCGTGCTGATTTTTGTACCCAGCTACTTTGCTGAACTGGGTGATTATTTTGAGTAGTTCTTCTGTGGAGTTTTTAGGGTTCTCTCTCTCTGTATATATATTATCATATCATCTGCAAATAGCGATAGTTTTATTTCTTTCCCTATTTGAACTCCTTGTATGACTTTCTCTTGTTTTATTGCTCTGACAAGGACTTCCATTATTATACTGAAGAGGAATGGTGAGAGTGGGCTTCCTTGTCTTACTCCTGATTTTAATTCAAAGGCCTTCAGCTTTTCACCATTTGGAATAATATTTGCTGTGGGTTTGCCATATAAGGCTTTTATTATTTTAAGGTATATTCCTTCTATCCCTGGAAGCCTTCATCATAAATGGATGTTGGATATTGTGAACACCTTTCTCAGCATCTATTGATGTGATCATAAGGTTTTTATTTTTCTTTTGGTTGATATGTTTGATGGCATCTAATGATTTTTGTGTATTGAACCATACTTGTGCCCTTGGGATGAATCCCACTTCATTGTAATATATTATCTCTTTGATGTATTGTTGCATTCTATTAGCAAGGATTTTGTTGAGGGTTTTTGCATCAGTGTTCATTGGGGAGATTGGCCTGTAGTTTTCTTTTTGTGCATGTTGTCTTTTTTTGGTTTTGGTATCAGTGTAATGTTGGCTTTGTAGAATGTATTTGGCAGTATGCCTTCTTTTTCAGTTTTTTAAAAGGGCTTGTGAAAGGTAGGTATTAATTTCTGAATGTCTGGTAGAATTCAGTTGTGAAGCCATCTGGTCCTGGTCTTTTATTTTTGGGGAGAGTTTTAATTACTGCTTCAATTTCACTGCTTGTTCTTGGTCTGTTTATGTGTTCTATCTATCTAGTTTTGGATGTTTATATTGTTCTAGGAATTTGTCCATCTCTTCTAGATTGTTGAATTTGTTTGCATATAGGTGTTCATAGTAATCTGATTATTCTTTTGATTTCATTGGAATCTGTTGTGATTTCTCCTCTTTCATTTATGATTCAATTTATCTGTGTTTTCTCTTGTTTTTCTTTGTGAGCCTGCCTAGAGTTTGGTCTATTTCATTTATTTTTTCAAAGGACCAACTTTTGGGTTCATTTATCTTTTGGATTTTTTAAAAATTTAATTCATGGCCCTCCCTGGTGGCGCAGCGGGTTAGAGCACAGCACTGAGAATCTGAAACCACTTCCGCATGAGTTCAATTCCCGCCTGCCCCGGAGGAGACCACATGGCGAGCCAGACCTCTCCTGACCCGCCCGCTGCTTTCCTCAGCAGTGTACTTCGTCGATCTGCCTGTTCTGCTCCCCACTCTGTCTCTGGTGAAGCCTCTCACCGCCTCTGAGCCTCTGGCCTGTACCCCAGTTCTGTATGCACAAATAAATAAATCTTTAAAAAAAATTTAATTCATTTATTTCCCCTTTGATTTTTATTGTGAGGTCATTATCTTTGTTTTTGGAGCTGTCCTTTCCTTATTTCCCTAAGGAAAACTTCAGGTCCTTGATTTCCAACAATAGGTAGTAGTTTATTTTGTTCTAGACACTAGGTGATGCAAATGCCCTCTCTATGTAAGCTTTCAGAAAAGTGCTTTTCACATTGGGTCTCTGAAAAACAGATGGGTTGGGGGAGTTCAGGCTCAGTTCTGTGCTAGCCCTGAAGCAGTGTCTGGTGTTTAAAGTCCTAAACACCAAAGCTCCCAAGATAGAGTCTTGCCACAGCTGTGGGTGAAGAGCTCCTTTCACAAATATTAGGCCAATACATACCCAAGATGGCATATTCCTGCCACTAGCTGCACATGCTTTTCAGCTCACCTCTGTGGGGGGGATTTACCTTTTCTCCACTCCCCTGAGGCTTCATGGGATCCCTGAACTGCTCCCTTCTTTGTAGTAATGGCATTTATGCACACTTTGCCAGCACCTACGTTCCACCTGGGCTGAGGCAGTGGTGGTGGGTGGATCTGCTCTAGGGTCTAAAACCCAGCCAGGGGCTTGTCCAGGCTGTACATGCATCTCTCCTCACCTCTGTGGAGGATATACCTTATCTCCACTCTCTTCCTCATGGCTGTGGTATCGTGTGCTCTTGGCAGGCACCAGAGTTACATCTGGGCTGAGGCAGCATCTGTGGGTGGATCTCTCTTCTGAGGTCCAACTTAGTGGGTGCTGGACCTGGCTGCACATGCTTTTCAGTTCACCTCTTTGGAGGTATTTAACCTTTTTCCCACTCCCCAGAGGCTTCTTGGGATCCCTGAACACAGCTCCCTTCTTTGCATTCATGGCATCATTTCATTGTTTTTCTTATGGAGGTAGTATATGCACAATCTCTCTGAAGACATTAAAGACTTATTCTGTATTATTAGTGCTATTTCCTTAACTATTCTTCTGTTTGTTACATTTAGTGTCTTTTTTGTAGTATTGATTTCTCTTGGTTGCTTGTCTTTTCTTCCTCCCTACCCAAGATTCTTCTTGTTCTGTCTGTGAATGCTAAATATAATTATTGTAGCCTTCCTTCAGTAATTGTGGAAAAGGTATAAGACATGAATTTTGGTCCTGGATATTGCAATTTGTCTTTCGTGATGTCTGAAGGGTGGCCCTGTAGCTAGTTTTCAGAGGTAGAGGTGCTTTCCCTCCCTCTTGAATATTGTCTCCTCTACATTGCTGATCTTCCTCTCACCCATAAACATTTTCCTCTTAACACTATTATTATTTGGGAACAGATTTTCTCTTTTGTTTGCTATGCAGGTAGAGAGGGGAAGAGAAGAATTGTCTGGCTCTTCCTCTCTTGGTAATCCAAACCAGTTCACTCTTCCTTTCGTTAAAATTGTACTGAGCAGTAAATATGTCAAGATCTCTCTTTTTTTATTTGGCAGATCTCACATTCTAGTGGGAAAGGCTGACCCTCTACTAATGGAATAATTAATAAGGGTTGTGGTGAAAAGAGTAGGGGATTGCTTCATACAGGTGGCCTTTAAAAGAATTACCAGCAAGTAGGAGAGTATAATGACATGATGCTGAAGAGACAGAGAGGAAACAAATCATCCTTTTGGTTGACTTTCTCCAGCTACCTTTATCTGCTACCTGAATTAGGAGCGTTTTAAATAATTCCTACGTATACCAAGGGTTGCTTTCCTCCTTTTGTCATATTTGTGTGTGTGTGTATCAGTTGTTCATATTGTCTGTGAATTTGGATTGCATAGAGAGGCTAGAACTTGTATTTTACTTATCATTTTAATCTAGTTATCATTCGAATTTTTATTTATAATTTTAGTGGGAAGAGTTCAATACTTTATAAATCATTATATCATTGTGATCTTTTTCTATTCATGAATATAGTATTATTACTTGTCCAAAATGGGATTTGGGGAAATAAAAACTGTTCAGAATTTTACTTTCAAAAACTTTTTACTTGCTTTAAGTATACATGTACTACTTTTACAAGATTGCAATATACTTAGTGCCACATAAGCTGTCCTCTTTCAAACAAATACTAACTTCCATTCCTTATACTTTTAAATAGTCTCAGTGTTCTAGAGTAGTAGTGACCCTTTTCATATTTCCAAAGTGTTGTGATTATATATGTTAAGTTTTATATTACTTATTATAAGAAATTTATTTTTAAGGTAGTCATTTAGAATATAGCCGTTAATTCTGGCTTTTGATGAGAAGGGGTAGGAAGGAGGACTAGAAGAAGTGAGAGTGATTTTCTGGCTGGTAATAGTCTGATGTTCAAAATTGTCAGAATATGAATTTGAAATAATTTTGAGGTCCATTATAAATTGCTAAGTGCTTATATAAAGTCAGAAACTTGATGATGTTTTTCTGTAAATCTAAATGCCTGGATACTACAGTAATACCACCCTTAAATGTACCCTATGTCATCTAACTCCTTAGATATCTAGATTTACTTACAGTTCACTGAAACCATGTTTTAAATTTTAAAAACTTAATTTTTCAGTTTTCAGAGTTTTATAATGAAAAATATTTTAGAGTAGAAGATTAATAATAGTATGCTCTCATTTATCTGAAATCTAAATATTTTTAAAAGAGAAAGGCTTAATTCCTATAAATTGATTGCTTCAGGTTCAGTCTGATACAGTACTCTTAATGCTACTATATGTAACTTTCATCCTTCATAATTCACTAACTGCTCTATGCAAGAATCTCCATGATTATTTTGATTTTTCTCTTTTTGTCTCTGTTAGGAGATGTCCCCAGATGTTTTACTTCCAGGGGATCCAGAGGTCTATCCTGCTGCTGTGTCAAGTGGTGGAGCTATTCATCTGCAGACAGGAGGTGGATATTTTGGCCTAAGCTTTACTTGTCCTAGTCTCAAAAGTCCTATTAGCAAGAAATCCTGGACTCGCAAATTAAAAAGCTGGGCATACAGGCTACGGCAGTCAACCAGCTTTTTCAAGAAATCAAAAGTCCATCAAGGTAGTGTGCTTACAGTCAGGGAAATAGACTAGGTAACATCACTTTTCATTTCCTCTTGGTTTTGTTGTTGTTGTTATTCATACACAAATCTTCCACTTTTTTCATGTAGCTCATGTATGTGACATGTCCCATTAATGTAGTTGACATTTGAATTTTCCTTTTGTAACTTATTTGGTTTTATATTCATTTCATATAGATACTAGGCCTCAGGATAAAGCTTACAATGTCTGATTTAGAGTTAGGGACTTCTACAATGTTTATTACATTAATGTGTTTGAATTGTCTAGTAGGAGTTAAACTTTTTCTACTTTTCTTCCTATTTGTAATGAAAACAAATTTAATCTTAATAATTTTCTCTTTTCTGCTTGTAATTTGGCAAAACTTGCAGTGGAAACAGAAGATGTAAGATCATCAGTTATTCCTGATCCCATTCCTCTGACAGGAGAATCTGCAGCTGACACTAGGGCTCTAAGGAGATGTAAAGCAATGAGTGGATCATTTCAGCGGGGTCGGTTCCAGGTTTGTATCTTTGGTCTAATCCTTATCTATATGAGCATTATAAAAAGTAATAGTATTGAAGAGGTTATTTATGTGAAATATAGATCACTGTAAGTATTAGATGGTTTCTCATATGTAGAATATAGAGAAATGAAACAAAGGGTCACTTAAAAGTAAACCAATAATAAACCCTATAAATATGTCTGTAGAATTGTGGTTATCATGGCGGGGAACAAAACATCGTCTAGAAAGGCCCCATTGAATTAGGGTGGTGAACTATAATGCTTTGGTGGTAGGAGTAATGTGCTAACATACATCTAAAAGTGTGATCCTAAGCCTCCAAACCATACAGTGTTCTAAGCCAATATTACCTCAATTTAAAAATTGAATACATATATATAATTTAAAAATAGTAAAAATAGATCATTGTCATTTTTAATTTGTTTCCCTTTGTATATTCCCTCAACTTTTGAAGCCATCCAATAAAAGTGAGTCTGAGTAAATGAGGATTTTTATAGTTGAAAGAGAGCACAGAATTTGGATCATCATTTTTTGATGAGTAGATGGGTCATTTTTTCTGATAAATCTACCTTCGTGTCCATTAAAATTTTAGCAACTTTAATTATGAAATTTTTTTAATTGTAGAATTTTACTTGAGCAATGTGAAGCCAATTCTCTTTACCCAAGGGGTCCACTTAAAAGGCTTTGAATATGAGGATTTTAATCGATACATGAACATCACAGTAGACTATGCACTTGTCTGTACCATATATACTAATGTCAAATTCACTTATGGGTTTGCTTTGGTTAGGCATAGCTAGCCATTTTTGCCTTTTTGTATCTCAGGTAATTACAGTTCCTCAGCAGCAGTCGATGAAAGTAACATCTTTTGGAATAGAGCACATACCAGCATTCAATGACATGACAAGCCATTCTAGTGACGAAGTTTTAGCCTTTACCAAAACAACAAAGTCTCACTTGTTAGAAATGGAACCTGCCATGCACAATCCACAAAATTCATTTTCTTTTCAGAAGATACGAACTCTTCACAAAACCTTTAAAGAAGATAAAAAAATTCTCAAACAAGGTGACCACTTACTATCTTTTAGCACAACTTGTAAGACTGATACATCTTTGATGACTCCAGAAAAGGAATTGGAAGAAAATTCAGCCACAGGAAGTAGTGTGCAGCTTGGATCTGAACTATTGCTAAATGAGAGAGAGAGATTTACTGTTGGGAAACAACCTAACTCTGATAGTGAATTTTCATCCACTCTCACTGGAAGAGGGAAGTCAATGACAAAGACTGGTCCAGAGAATGAGCAGTGCTTATTACTCCATGAAGAACCAACCTATACTCAAACACAGAGTTCACTTTTCTATTCACCATCTTCCCCAATGAGCAGTGATGATGAGTCAGAAATAGAGGATGAGGACTTGAAGGTGGAGCTTCAAAGATTACGAGAAAAGTAAGGACTGCTTTCTTTTGTTGTAAGTGTGTTTGCCCTGAGTATTGCAGAACCAAATATTTGATTTATAGCCACTTTAGTATTGGTGACATTTTGATATTTAAAGACTTTTTTATGATGGAAAACTACAAAGATAACTTCATATCCCATACGTTAAGGGCTCAGACCCACAAGTCTCTCTTAAAATGCCTGTCATGAGTCCTGGTAATGTCAACTATTCTGCTGATCTACCTGTTATAAATTGGAGTTCACACAATCCCTTCCTTATGTTCAATTAATTTGCTTGAGCAGCTTAAAAAACTCAGAAAAAGCAATGTACTTATTCTAGATTATTGGTTTATTATAAAAGGACACAACTCAGGAACAGCCAAATGGTGAGGTATAGGGAGGGGAAGGGTCATAAAGTTTCCACACCTTTTCTCAGGTGTTATTTCTGCCAACAACTCTATGTGTTCGCCAGCCTGGAACCTATTTGACCCTTTAGTTCAGGGTTTTTTATGGTGGACACAATTTATTAAATCATCGGTAATGATTAATTCAGTCTCTAGCCTTTTCCCCAGAGTTGGAGAAAGAGGAATGAAAATTCCCACCTTCTAATCACAGGATTGATTCTCCTGGCTTGATTCAACCAGCTCCCATCTAGAAACTTTCAAAGAAATATTTTATGGACAAAAATCCAGGTGTGATTGAAAGGAACTTGTGTGAACAACAAAACACTCTTTTTACCTTTATTATTCTAGAGTTATTTTAAGACAAGAAGCCAACTATTGTAACAAAATATCCTCCCAGTATTCTTATTGTTTAGGAGATTATGAGGGTTTTAGGATCTGTGTGCAAGGAACAGGGACAAAGACCAAATACATATATTTTTATTACAAATAATAATAGTACAACAGTGAAAAATGTCACATAAAGTAATCTATTTCTCATGTACTAATCTCTCAGAGGCAACCACTGTGAATTCTGCTTGGTATATATATATATATTGCCGCTCATTTTTTTATGCATTTGCAAGTATATAGATTTTGCTTTTTAAAAAAGTTGTATCAAAATATACATATTATTCTATAATTTTTAGCTTAACATTGCCGCATTTATATATAGCATATATATTTTAAACATGTATTTATTCATGTTTGCACAGATAATCTACATTCCGTACATTGGAATAGTATGTAGCCATTTAAAGTTTATTTGATCTAATTCTTTTTTAATAGACGTATTATTTTTATCCCATGTTTTGCATATGTAAACAATGTTAAGCTGAACATTTTATGGTTTTATATATTTATATGTTTTTATAAAGTAGATGTCTAAAAGTGGAATGGCTGGTTTAAAAGGTGTGTTTATTTTAAGTTGATAGGTACTGCTAAAATTGTCTTCCAATTTATTACCATTTTACACAGCAAACAAAAATTTATGCAAGTGCCTATTTTACTACTTTTTATTAATCTAAACATAAAATTTTACTAATGTTGCCAATATTTAATATGAACTGCTAGAAGTGCATCTATTTTCCTAGTTCTTAACAACATTGGACTGGATATTATTAATCATTTTTATTTTTTTCTAATCAGATCAATTAAAAGTATTTTTTAAAACAATAGTTGTGTACTCCTTGTTAATAGTGAAGTTGTGTATCATGTCATATTTATTTGTTACTTGAATGTGCTCTTCCTTGGAATTGCCATTTCATATTCTTCCCCCTTTTTTAAAAGGTTGTTTCCTTATTCTCTGTTAATTTCTAGGAACTATTTATATGTGCTAAATATTGATCCTTTACTGTACATTACAAATATTTTCTTCCTGTTTATACTTGCAACATAGAATAAAGAAACAATTAATATCAGTATTATATGACTTTAAAATTTGTTTTCATTATGTTCAAGTTTCAGAAATTGTTTCTTGTCAATTTTTCACCATTTTCTTTATGTTTAATGAGTTTAATGTCAACTTAGGAAGGCATTTTCCATCTTAAAGCTGTAAAAATAATTTATGTCTCCAGAATTTTAATCTTAATTCCTTGTTAAACTTGACTTATAGTAGGTGAGAGTTTCTTGGCACAACTGTATGCCATTAAAATATTTTCTGCATAATTTTCATTCAGACACATTCAAGAGGTGGTAAATCTTCAAACTCAACAGAATAAGGAGCTACAGGAGCTCTATGAACGCCTTCGGGCACTTAAAGATAACAAAACCCAATCATCAGAGATTCTTCTGCCACCTGCATCACCTCGTAGATCAAGATCTCTCAAAAGCAAACTTCGCAGCCGCCCACAGTCCTTGACACATGTGGACAGTAACACTATTGCTACAGGTAAATCAGTTATAAAAGTGATATATAAAATGAGTCAAACATCAACAAAATTTCAAAAGTAATTATTTTATTAAGCAAAAGTGATTTAAAGAGGTTTCCACTATTTCAAGATTATTTTCTCCTTTTTTGAAATAATAGTGAGCATAGATGATAGATTTTAGAAAGCAGATGAATATATTTTATGTTTTCGTCTGGAAAATAAATACCCAGAAGCCTAATTATAATCCTAAAAATAGTTTTTGAAATGTTAGAAGTTAATAGTATAGGGAAATCAAATAAAGGATCAGGGGAGGAAATAATAGCAATTTAAAAAGTAATCAGACAACTATGAATCAGAGACATCCTGCTGGGGAGAGCAGTGGGAGACGGTACAAAACAAGGGAAAGAAGAGCAAAAGGGACTAACTAAGGTGATGGTGCACAGATGAATTAGTGGTAAAAATTCTATGGGGACTGCGCCTGATATAAAAGATATACAAATAAAGAAATTTAATACAAAAGAAGAAGTTAATTGGAAAATACTGTTCTAGCAAGTAGTATTTGTTGCTATCAAAGAATCTTAAATATATAGTCTTTCTATTGGATATATTTGTTTATATGTAAATGCTACAAAAATGTACCTCTGATTTTTAAAAAAGAGGATCGCTTTCCACTTAATGAATAAAGTTGTTAATCAGGCCACGTGCCATTGATTATATGTGTATAATCGAAGTTAAAAGTTGTAAGTGAACTGTGATGCCATCTGAGACATTTCAAAATGATTTGTGTTAAGCACAATAATTGCAGCTCCCCCCAATATATACAAGTACAAATCCCTCCTGTGTTATATGGCAAAGAGATATGTAAATTGTAGATAAATTAAGGTTGCTAATCAAGTGACTTTAAAATAGGAAGATTATCCTGGATTACCTAGGTGGGACTAATGTAAACACAAGAGTCCTTCAAAGTTGAAGAGGGAGACATCATCAACATGGCAGTGAAAGGATCCTAAGTCATCATACTCTCCCACAAAAGTAATTCATAAGGAGTAGAAGTGATTGATTCCCAGCATTGGACAAAGTTGGTAACCTAATTAAAGCAAAGAGAAGGCTAATGGGGGAATAAAACAAACAAACAAACAAACAAAAACAGAGCAAGGGAAAAGAAGAGACTCAGCAATTCAGAAGCTTGTGACCCTTCTACCCACTACTACCTACTCCTGGACCTCACCTACCTAACCAGTGTATATCACCCAGGAGGAAAGGTGAGACAGTTTGGTGGTCATGGAAGAAACCTGGGACATAGGAAGGCTACAAAGATCAACAGGGAAGTAAGCTGGAGCAGTAGTGCTGCTACAGCATGGGGCTGGCTGGTAAGGAGGCTTTTGGTGTTCCCCTCCCCCGCTCCCCCCAGACACCTGTAAGCTCAGTCCTGAAAACCTACTAGGAGATGACTCTGGCACCACCTAGTGACCAGAACAAAATCAGCATCCACATACACCTGAAACCAGGTGGCTTACCTGAGGCTATTCCAGGAAGGACAAACTATTCAACCACCTGTGGGAGAGCCATCAGAAGGAGCCTTATAGACCTCATCCCTATATTGGGGACCTCTAGATACTGGAAGCCAACAGGTGAAAACAGACCACAGGAGCCCCCATACTTGCCCAGCTACCTCAGAGGACTATAAAGAACACAAAGTTGAGGTGGGGAATCTCAAAAACTTATAGCACTCCACAGTTTATGACTGTCCTCTTGGAGTGCATTCTATATCCTCCCTCAATATAGAAAAAAAAGGAAACTGTAGACTCCTGGAAGACTAGTCTACCCAGTTGTGGGATGCTACCCAGGGGACTAACCTGAAACCACTAATCCTGAAACCAAGGATTAGTGAAATGAGAGCCATCATACCTCTGAGATGCTATTCTCCCCTACCTATGGATGTGTTTGTTCCTTGTTTGTTGGTTGGTTTTGTTCCTTTATGGTCAGATGGCAGATTTCTGTGCCCTTCCTTCATTTTTACCCTGGTTTTCTGTCTTCTCTAGTTTTCTCCTTTTACCCCTTAATTATTATTTCTCTTTATGTCACCTCCCCTCCATTATTCTCCTCCTTGTCCCTCTACTCCCATATAATCTTCACTTCTTCCTGTCACCTTCCTTCCATTTATACCTCTGTATGATCCTTCCTTTTCCCCTTACCCCTTCTCTCAATCCCTGTTTCTTTTAATGCCTTTTTATTGCTGAGACACACCTAGAAGTTCAATAGAGAACATCAGTCTATCCAGTCACCTCTAGCAGGCACCTTCCAGAGAGTAGGACTCAATATGTTTCTAGAGAAGCAGGACCCCACATGAGAAACTTGGCTAATATTAACTGAGATGCCAGACCTCATTTCACACAGTGGGGATCAGAAAAGCAGGGAATCTAGGTACAACACAATCAGAATATCTTCCACAGCTAACGTGTCTGGACATATACCCAATCACAGTGACTTGGACACCAAGCGACATAATCATACTACAGCAAGAGTAATCAGAAGTCATGCACACCAGCAACAGCGGCACAGGGTACCTAGAACAGAGCAAAGTCAAAGACTAACAACAGGAAGAAGAAAAATTACAAGTGATCAACCAGCCAATTCCAGAAACAGTAAACCACAGAAAGAAATTCAATCTCCAGAAAACGATAATACAGATACAGAAGAATACCTCCCCCTAACAAACAAAGAATTCCAAAAGGCCATGATGGAAACAATTAAATAGCTGAAAGAACAAGTAGAAAGCAATAAAATCACAATCAATGATCTGAAGAAGAATGTGAAGGAACTGGAGGATAATTAATCACAGGTGGAGGAGCTCAAGAACTCTGGGAAAAGCCATGAAGATAGAAGAAATGAAAGAACAAATCAGCATTATTGAAGATTCTGATATAAAAAGAATCAAAAAGAAAACAAAAGAGAAGTACAAAGGAAGAAGACTGAAAAAACATTTCAAGAAAGTTCAGATGCAATAAGGAAAAGAAATATAAGAGCCATAGGTGTCCCAGAGGGTGAAGCGAGAGAACAGGGAGCTGAAACACAGTTCAAGGGGATAATTGAAGAGAATTTCCCAATCATGGAGAAGAAAATGAAAATAGAAATACAGGTAGTCAGAAGAACATGAAACTACAACAATGGAAAGAAAGCTACAGCAAGACACATAATGGTAAATTCCCAAAGGTCCAAGATAAGGAAAAAAAAAATAAAGCTGACAAGGGGGAAGAAGCAGATAACATACAAAGGAAAAACCATCAACACTCTCCTTCCTCTATTATGGAAAAATGAAACCTTTCCATGAACAACAGAATCTCCAGAAATTCATCACTATTAAACCCTCACTACAAAAATTACAAGATACCCTAGAACTAAAACCAACAGAAGAGTGAATAGGAAGAACAGAAAAAGGTAAGGAATAGGATCACAAAAATACAAACAAAATGACAAATACAGATCCCAATATGTTAATATAACTCTGAATGTAAATGGTCTAAACACACCAATAAAAAGACAGAGTCGCAGGATGGATAAAAAAAAAACAGACCTTTTGCTGTCTACAGGAAACACACTTAACTACAAAAGATAACAATAGATCGAAAGTGAAAGGATGGAACAATGGTCTAAGCAAATGGACCAAAAAAGAAGACAGGAACAGCTATACTCATGTCAGGTAAAAAAGACTTCAACCTAAAAGTGATAAAAAGAAACATGGATGATTACCTCATTATGACTAAAGGGGACAAAACATAGGGAAGCCATAACAATTTCAACATATTTTCACCAAACAAAGGAGCACCAAAATATGTCAGACAATTATTATTATCTCTGAAAACAGTATCAGAGAAAATACATACATAGTAGATATCAGTACACCACTCTCACCATTGGATAGATCATTAAGACAAAAAATAGGCAAAGACACTAGCTCTAGTGTCTTTACTAGCATCTAGTGTCTAAACTAGCATTTAGACCTTATGTGTCAAACAGACATCTAGAGGACACTGCATCCAAAGAAATATAAGTACACATTTCTCTCAAGTGCACACAGATCATTCTCCAAAATTGATCACCTACAGGGACACAAGACGAACCATCTTCTCTGACCATGAAAGCATCAAACTGGAAATAAAACACAAAATGAAAGCAAAGAACCCTCCTACCTCATGGAAATTGAAACCCACACTACTAGAAGATCACTGGATTAATGAGGAAATCAAGGAAGAAATTTAAAAATACCTTGAGATGAATGAGAACAGGACACAACCCTCCAGAATGTATGGGGTACAGCCAAAGCAATTATACGAGGAAAATCTATAGCAACACAGGTTCATATCAAGAAACAAGAAAGAAATTTTAAAAAAATAGAAAAAAGGGAGTAAATATAAAAGTAGAAGTAAATGAAATAGAAGTTAAGAACATTTCAAAAGATCAATGAAACAAAAAGTTGGTTCTTCATAAAAAAATAAACAAAATAGACAAACCTCTACCCAGACACACAAAGAAAAAACAGGAAAAAGCACAAATAACACAAATAAATAGGTTCATAAACAAAGGAAGAGAAAACACAACAGACACAGCAGAAATCAAAAGAATAATCAGAGATTACTATGAACAGTTACATGCAAACAAGTTCAACAGCCTAGAAAAGATGGGAAAATTCCTACAACTTTGCAATCATCCAAAACTAGACCAAGAAGAAATTGAACACCTAAACAGACCAATTACAGTGTAATTGATATAGTAATCAAAACTCTCCCCAAAAGTAAAAGCCCAGGACCAGATGGCTTTACAAATGAATTCTACCAAATGTTCAGAAACGAACTTGTACCTATCCTACACAAACTCTTTCAAAAAATTGAGAGGAAGCAATACTACCAACTCTATTTTATGAAGCCAGCATTACACGAATATCAAAAGCAAGCAAGCACAACAAACAAAAAAACTACAGGTCAATCTCTAATGAACACATGCAAAAATCCTAAATAAAATCCTAGCTAATAGAATTCAACAATGCATCAAAAAGATATTCCACCATGACCAAGTAGGATTTATTCCAGAGGCACAAGGATGGTTCAACATCGGAAAATCAATTAATGTAATCCAACACATCAACAAAAAGAAAAATAACAAAATCAACACAGAACAATCAGTATCCTTCCTCTATACGTTCAATCTGAAGATGAAATCAGGAAAACTATTCCCTTTATAATTGAAACTTTAACAAAAATCAAATACTTGGGAATAAATCTAACAAATTAGATGAAGGAGCTCTACAAAGAAAATTATAAAACATTGTTAAACGAAATAGAAGAAGACATGCAGAATGGAAAGACATCCCTTGCTCATGGATTGGAAGAATTAACATTATTAAAATATCCATCCTACCAAAAGCAATTTATAGATTCAATGCTATTCCAATAAAAATTTCAATGACATTCTTCAAAGATATAGAACAAATACTGATGAAATTGATATGGAGCCAAAAAAAAAAAACAAAAAACAAAAAACAAAAAAACACAACCCTCGAATAGCCAAGGGTCTCCTGAATAAGAAATAAGGGAATGGAGGTATCACATGCCCATATTTCAAACTATACTGCAAAGCCATAATAATCAAAAGTTCATGGTACTGGAACAAGAATAGACATGTAGACCAATGGAATTGAATAGAAAAGCCAGATATAAACCCATACCTTTATGGACAGCTAATCTTTGACAAAATAGCAAGGAATATGCAATGGAACAAAGAAAGTTTGTTCAACTTATGGTGCTGGGAAAATGGCTGCTATGTGCAAAAAACTGAAGCTAGATTACTACCTTGCACCATACACAAAAACCAACTCAAAATGGATTAAAGAACTAGACATAAGACCTGAAACCATAAAATATATAGAAGAAACACTACATGACATACACCTCTGTAACATCTTTGAAGATACATCAATCACCCAGAGCAAGGATAGTGAAGAAAAGGATTAACAGCTGAGACTACATCAGAGAGTTTCTGCACAGCAAGAGACATTCAACAAAACAAAGAGACTCCACTCATTGGGAGAAAATTTTTGCATGAAATACTGATGATAAAGGACTGATTGCAAAGATACACAAAGACTGACAAAACTCAACAAACATGAACAACCCCATCATAAAATGTTCAGTAGAGCTAAAAAGACACTTCTCCAAAAAGGAACTGCCAATGGCCAATAGGCATATGAAAAAATGTTCAACATCATTTGTAATAAGGGAAATAAAAACCAAAACCACAAAGAGATACCATCGCACACTGGTGAGAATGGCACATATTAAAAAAAATAGCCACAAGAAATGCTGGTAAGGATGTGGAGTAAAAGGAACCCTCCCACACTGCTGGTGGGAATGCAAACTGGTCCAACCCCTATGGAAAGCTGTTTGTAGATTTCTCAAGCTGCTAAAAGTGGAGCTTCCATATGATCCAGCAATTCCACTCCTTGGAATCTATCCAAACGACACACACACACAAAAAAAACATTAATTCAGAAGGACACCTGTACCCCTATTTTTATTGCTGCACTAATTGTAATAGGGAAGATGTGGAATCAATCCAAACGCTCAAAAATAGATGACTGGATCAAGAATATGTGGTACATATATGCCATGGAATATTATTCAGCAATCAAAAGGATAAACTCATACCATTAATGACAGTATGGATGTAGCTGCAAGAGTGCATGTTTAGTGAAATAAGCCATAAAGAAAATAAAAATAACAGATGATTTCACTCATTGCAGGAGTATAAGGGATCAGAAAAAAGAAGTAACTGTAAAAACTAAAATCTGCAAAGAGCTATAAACCACAGACATTCTATGGGGGCAAGGAGGGGAGTAGAATCAAAACTGGAGAGGGAAGAGTGCACAGGATATGATGATGGCACTTGGGTGAATTGGTGATGGGAAGTTCACAGGGATTACATCTGAAATGAAAAAAATGTACATTGAAGAACTGTGTAAACAAAAATAAAGTAGAAGGAGGCAGAAGAGAGGGTCAGAGAAAAGATATAAATAGGAAAGCAGTATCAGAATGATGCAACATTGTCTACTTGAAGATAAAGGAAGAGGGCCACAAAATGAAGAATGCAGGGGATACTAGTATTTGGAAAATGTTGGGAAGCAGATCTCCTCTGGAACTTCTAGAAGGAATTCAAACCCACACATTGTTGATAAAAAATAGGTACTGTGTGGTTAGGACTATGATGGTTGTTATCTGTACTAAACATGTACAGATTTATTTTCCTGTCATTATTTCCTAAACAATATATAACTACTCATGTAGCATTTATACTATACTAGGTACTATAGGTAATCTAGAGATTATTTAAAGCATGTGGAAGGGTATGCATATGTTATATGTAAATACTATGTCATTTTATGTGAGGATCTTCATCCAGAGTGCTGGAACCAATCTCCATGAGATCAAGTGATGACTGTATAAGATAATAAATTTGTGTTGTTTTAAGCCCCTATATTTGTGGTAATCATTCATGCTAACAATAGGAACCAGAAACAGGACCTACTTTGATGATTCTTAACTATCAAACTGAAGGGTAGACTTGGATTGAGGGAAGACTGGGGACTTGAACATCAGACACACACAGACCTTCAGTTTAATGCTCTACCATTAATTGCTGTACATAACTTTATTCTGTTTTGTTCCCAAATAACTTATCTTTTTATGTAGTTTTGTTTCTCCAGAACTTTTACTTCCAGATTGCTTTGACTTATGATCCTAAAGAATATTTTCACTTACAAATTCCTGCTAAATGCCCTTTGTCAGATTACAGATAGGAAATTTAATTGTCCCTTTTATCTTTTTCATGCTAAGAAATGGATCAGAGGCCATTGCCTGGCCTATGGGTTACAGAGTCTGACTCTAATTCTTCAGTCTATAGGTATTGATGCAATTAGCTAGAAATGCCTGGAAGGGCCCTCCTTGGTGGCACAGTGGGTTAAAGCACAGCACTGAGAAGCTGGCCGCAGCCACTTCCGTGGAAGTTGGATCCCCGCCCCAAAGATGATCCACATGGGCAGCAGACCTCTCCTGTCTTACCTGCTGCACCCCCTCAGCATTGTACTTCGTCAGTCTGACTGTTCTGCTCCCCACTCTGTGTCTGGTGAATCTTCTCACCGCCCCTGCACCTATGGCCTGTACTATGGTGCTGTATGCATAAATAAATAAATCTTTTAAAAAAAGAAGAAAAGCCTGGAAGCACTCACCACCTAGGTTTGTATTATTTATGGTGAACCCTATAGACATTTCCTCCCCCCAAAAAAACAATGTTATGGCCAGACAAGCCCTGTGATTCTTATTGTAATTTTAATATTTCATCTGACCAACAGACATTAGAAAGCTTTGAAAAATAAGGTTAATTATCTTTTTAAAAAAAGTCATGTGAATAAATTTAGAACCCTAGTTGGCTTTATTAAACACATCCTGAATTGGACAGCATGCTTGCTGATTCTACTTTTGAGAAAGGCTGAAATTATAGTTAGGTTAGATATTCAGACTTAGTGAGGCTTGCCCTAAAGAACTCTGTTTTGGACCTGATACTTCTATTGTAACATTACTCTTAGATCCTAGAGGTCTTACAACATGCCCATGGCCACACAGCAAGGTCGTAGGGGGGGATAAAGAGAGAGTAAGAACCTTGAGTTCTGTCTTACTGGGCCATGGGTGTTGTGCATAAGGTTTTGCAGGTTCATTCTTTATTGGTGAGTTTTAAAACATAAGAGCACTTAGGCTGTTTCCTCATCCAGGCTATTATAAATAGTACTGCTATAAACACCGGAGTGCAGGTTTCCTTTTGAATTTTTCTTTTCTTTTTCTTTTTTTTTTTCTCTCTGGATAGATACCTAGAAATGAAATTGCTGGGTCATATGGTAAATCCTTTTAAATCTTTTATGAAATCTCCCCACAATAAACAAAGATATTTTAAAAAGAAATACATAATCTGAAAAAAAAAGTAAGAGCTGGGATTAAAGTGCCAGAAGGAAAGCAGTGTCACTCTTATTGAAAACGTCAAATATCTTGTCAACCTAGGGCTTTCTAAAAGAGCAGCCTGGCAGAAACTTAATGTTAGATATAATATAATATAATATTTAAAAATGCTTATAGTCAGGTACTTACATTACAATACCTCTTTCTGATCAACCATAGCTAGAGGTGTGATTTCTCATGATAAAAACAATCCTTTGATACTGTTTTTGACCCAAAACATTGTCTTTGAGATTAATCAAGTTATTATATGTTAGGTAGTCATGTATCACTTGATGAAGAAGATTTGAGAAACGCATCCATAGATGATTTCATCATTGTGTGAACACTACATTAACAGTGTCTTTTTTTGTATGCTTATGAGCCATGATGAACAAAACAACATGAGATTAAATCAAGCAGAGAGAAAACAATGCTATCAAGACATGGTGTAAACACAGGCTGCATAAGGCTGCTGCTTATCTAAAACGTTATGACTTTATGAAATCTATACCATCTCTAGGCATTAGAAATTTTGGAACTTCCAATCTATATGCTGTCCATCATTGATCAAAAAGTCACTATGCAGCACATGGCTATAATAGCTTGTTCCTTTATATTGCTGAATATTATTCCATGGTGTGGAAGTGCCACAGCTTATTTATCTATTCACCATTTGGTTTCTAGTGTTGTGTTTTACAAATAAAACTGCTGTAAATATTCATGTATAACTTTTTTGGTGACAATAGATATTCAGTTTATTTGGGTAACATACCCAGAAATAAGATATATGGTATGTATACTTAAATATTTTTTAAAGAACTACCCAGGTTTCCCAAGTAGCTACCATTTTCAATAAAAAAATGTATCAGCAACACATGAGACCTCCAGTTTCTCTGGATGCTCTTCAGTGGTTGGTATTAACCATACTCTTTATTTTAACCTATCTAATAGGCATGTGGTAGTATAATGTCATGATTTTAATTTCTATTTTCCCTAATGGTTAGTAATGATTCTTTTTTTTCTTGTGCTTGTTTGGGGTCCATCCATTTAATTCTTTGATGAAAAGCCTATTCAAGTCTTTTGTCATTTTTTGGTATCCTGTTTCATTTGTAATTGAAATTTTTATTGAGATAATTATGGGTTTTCATTTAGTTGAAGAAATAATACAGAAAAATCCTGCATACCTTCTACCCTGCTAATCCCAAATATAACATTCTTTTTAAAAAATACAGTTTGGGTTTCATAGTTGAGTTTTAAATCTTTGTAAAAATATTATAGATAAAAATTTTCCCTGGGATATATGGTCTGTAAATATATCCTATCTTTAACATGACTTTATATTCTCTTAACAGTGGCTTATAGAGTAAAAGTTTATAATTTTAATAAACTATGCTTTTTCAAAATTTTGTTTTGTGTATGAGGTTTTAGTGTCATGTCTAAGAAAGGTGCCTAATACCAGACCAAAAGATTTTCCTCTGTTTTCTCTTGAATGTTTAATGCTTTATGTTTAGATCTATGACCTATTTTGAATTACATTTTGTAGAAGGTATGATGTTTTGGGCAAGATTCTATTTTTGCTTATGGGCATTCAATTATTGCCATTTGCTGAAAAAATTATACTTTCTCCTTTAAGTATAATATTTTGCATCTATGTAAAAAATCATTTGGCCAAATATGTGCTGGTCTATTTCTGAATACTTTATCTGTTTCATTAATTTATGTTTATTTCCTATCATCAATACCAAATTATCCTGATTATTGTTGCCTTTCAAAAACTCTTTAAACTGGCTTTGCTGGAGTAATATACCAATTGCTCCATCTGTATTCTTTTTAAACCTTCTAGCTATTCTACTTGAAAATTTCAACTTAACTACACATACCAGAACTATCCTGCTGTGATTTTGATTGGAATTGTATTAAGTCAATATGTCAAATTGTAGAAAATTGACAGTTTTATTTTGTTGAATCTTACAATTAAAATATATGGGATGTCTCTATTTTTTTTTAGAGCCCTTCTGATTTGAAACCATCTGGTTCTGGATTTCTGTTTTTTAGGAATATCTTGCTTACTGTTTCAATTTCTTTGCTTATGATTGGTTGATTCAGGTTTTCTATTTCTTCCCTATACAGTCTTAGATGGTTGCATAATTTGAAGAATTTTTCCATCTTGGTTGTTTAAATTGTTTGCATATAAATGTTGATGGTAATCTCTTGATATTCCCTGAATTTCTGCAGTCATAACTTCTCTCATTTTTAAAGATTTTATTTATTATTTTTGCATAAAAGAACTGGGGTGTGGGCCAGAGTTACCGTGAGAGGATTCATCAGAGACAGAATGAGGAGTGAAACAAGTGGCCGTATTGAATTACAATGCTAAGGGGAGCAGCAGGCAAAGCAGGAGAGACCTGCTGTATGCTATGTGGATTAGCGCCCTGGCCAGAAATCGAACTCAAGCGTCAGTGTAGGCTGCCATGGTGGTAACACTAAGAATTAAACTCTAGTTCACCAGGGAGCTCCATTCTCTCATTTTTTTTTTATACTACTTGAGTTTTCTCCCTGTTTATCTTAATGAGCCTACCTAGGGGTTTGTCTACTTTGTCTAATTTTTCAAAGAACCAGTTTTGGTCTCATTGATATTTTCAATTCTTTTCTTTCTATTTCATTTATTTGTGCTCTAATTTTTATTATTTCCTTCCTTCTACTGGTTTTCCTTTGTTTCCTTTTTGGTTCTTTTCCCTTTTCCTTGAGAAAAGAAACAAGGCTATTTATTTGGCCCTATTTTACTTGATGTGGGTCTGTAGTGCTACATACTTCCCTTTTATTAATTTATTTTCATTTATTCATCT
The DNA here is from genome assembly GCF_000260355.1 of Condylura cristata. Taxonomy (NCBI): domain Eukaryota; kingdom Metazoa; phylum Chordata; class Mammalia; order Eulipotyphla; family Talpidae; genus Condylura; species Condylura cristata. Next base: position 1,249,108 of record NW_004567154.1, on the reverse strand, counting down.
TTTATATCTTTCATTTTGTGCTTTTTTTCACTTGGCTGTAGTCCCCATGGACTTCCCACCACCAATTCACCTGTGCGCCATCAGTCCGTGTACTCTTCCCACCCTAGTTTTGATCCTATTCCCATCTCCCCACCCATAAAATGTCCCTGCTTTACAGTTGTTCCTTGTTTTTCATTTTCACTTTACTATGATTGCTTTTTTTCCCCTGATCCTTTATGCTCCTGCTTTCTAGTATTTTTCTTTTTCTTTCTGTCTTATTTCACTAAGCATGATCCCTTCACTCCATCCATATGGCTGCAAAAGGCCTGAGTTTACCTTTTTTATTTACTGAGTAATATTTGATTGTGTATAATATGAACCACATCTTTTTAATCCAATCATCTATTTTTGGACATTTGGGTTGATCCATGTATTACCTATTGTAAATAGAGCAGCAATATACATGGAGGTGCAGGTGTCCTTTTAAGTCAATGTTATTATGTCCTTTGGGTATATACCTAGGAGTGCGATTGCTGGGTCAAATGGAAGCTCCATGTTTTGCAGCTTGAGAAATCTACAAACAGTTTTCCACAGGGGTTGTACCAGTTTACATTCCCACCAGCAGTGTAGGAGGTCTCTACAACCTCACCAACATTTGTTGTTGCTAGTTGTTTTAATATGTGTCATGCTCACTGGTATGAGATGGTATCTCATTATGGTTTTACTTGGCATTTCCCTTATTACAAGTGATGTTGAACATTTTTTCATATGCCTGTTGGCCATCTACATTTACTCTTTGGAGAATTGTCTGTTTAGCTCTTCTGCCCATTTTTTGATGGGGTTGTTCACTTCATTACTTTTTTTTTTTTTCGTTTCATTAGCTCTTTATATATCTTTGTGATCAGTCCATTGTCATTGGTGTCTCTCATTGTTTTGTGTAATGTCTCTTTTTCTGTACAGAAGCTTGTTTATCCTTTCCTTCACTATCCTTGTTTTGGGTGATATATCTTTAAAGATGTTACTGAGGTGTATGTCATGTAGTGTTTTGCCCATCTTTTCTTCTAGATATTTTATGGATTTGGGGCATAAGTCTAATTCTTCAATCCATTTCAAGTTGGTTTTTGTGCATGGTGTGAGGTAGTAATATAGCTTCATTTTTGCTTTGTTTTTTGCCCCCTTTCCCAGCACCATTTGTTGAACAAACTCTCTTTGTTCCATTTTGTGTTTTTTGCTCCTTTGTCAAAAATTAGCTATCCATAAACCCATGGATTTATATCTGGATTTTCTATTTGAATCCACTGGTCTGTGTGTCTGTTCTTGTTCCAGTGCCATGCAGTTTTGATTATTATGGCTTTGTAGTATAGCTTGAAGTCTGGAAGTGTGATGCATCTGTTCTCTTTCATTTTAATTGGGAGAGTTTTGACTATTCAAGATTTCTGTGGTTTCTTATAAATCTCACTAATATTTGTTCTATTTCTTTGAAGAATGTCATTGAGATTTGTATTGGAATAGCATTAAATCTGTATATTGCTTTTAATATAGAATGGCCATATTAATGATGTTAATTCTTCCGATCCATTAGCAGGGGATGTCTTTCCAGTTCTTTGTGTATTCTTGTATTTTTTTTCACAAGGCTTTATAATTTTCTTTGTAGAGGTCTTTTGCCTGCCTTGTTAGGTTTATTCCCAAGTGTTTGATTTTTTTTTGTTTCAATTGTAATGGTTTTTTGATTTCCACTTCTTCTGATTGGTTATTTGTGTATACAAAGGCTTCTGACTTTTGGGTGTTGGCTTTATATCCTGCTACATTACTAAACTGATTAATTGTTTTAATTAGCTTTCTATGGAGTTTTCAGGATTTTCCAACTAAATTATCATATCTGCAAATAATGATAGTTTTACTTCATCTTTCCCATTTGGATTCCTTGCATGTCTTTTTCTTGTCTTATCCCTCAAGCTAAGACATAAGTACTATGTTGAAGAGCAGTGGTGATAGTGGACATCCTTGTCTTATTCCTGATCTTAACGGAAAGGATTTCAGATTTTCTCCCTTGAGTATGATATTGGCTGTGGGTTTGTCGTATATGGCTTTTATCATGTTGAGGTATGTTCCTTCTATTCTGATGTTTGAGAGCCTTAAACATAAATGGATATTGAACTTTGTGCAATGCCTTCTCTGTATCTATTGATATGATTATGTGGTTTTTATTTTTCTATTGGTTCATATAATGGATTAGGTTAATTGATTTTTATATATGGAAACACTATGTGTCCCTGAAATAAAACCAACTTGGCCATGGTGTATTATTCTTTTTATACATTGTTGGATTCTGTTGGCTAAGATTTTGTTGAAGATTTTTGCATCAGTGTTCATTAGGGAGATTGTTCTGAAGTTTTCTTTTTTTGTGTTGTCTTTGTTAGGTTTTGGTATTAGTGTGATGTTAGCTTTGTAGAATGCATTTGGTACTTTTCCTTCCTTCTTGAATTTTTAAATCAGTTTATGCAGAAAGCACACTAGTTAGTTTCTGAATGTTTAGTAAAGTTCATTTGAAAATCCATCTGGTCCTGGGCTTTTATTCTTGGGAAGGGTTTTAATTACTGCTTCAATTTCACTGCTAATAATTGGCCCTTTTAGTTGTTCTATTTCTTCTTTATCTAGCTTTGGATAGTTGTAAAGTTGTAGGAATTTGTCCATTTCTTTTTGGTTGTTGACCTTGTTTTTATATACTGGTTCAAAGTGATCTCTGGTTATTCTTTTGATTTTTGCTGTCTGTTGTGATTTCTTTAATTTATGATCCTATTTATTTTTGCTTTCTCCTTTTTTGTTCTTTGTGAGCCTGGCTAGATGTTTGTCTATTTGTATTTTTTTTTTTTTTTAAGAACCAGCTTTTGATTTCATTGATTTTTTTTTTTTTGGATTGTTTTCCTAACTTCTATTTCATTTATTTCTGCTTTGACTTTTATTATTTCCTGTCTTCTTCTGGCTTTTGAGTTATTTTATTGTAATTTTTCCAGTTCTTTAAGGTGGAGATTAGTTTGTTTCTTGTTTCTTTATGTAAGCCTGTGTTGCTATATATTTTCCTCTTATAACTGCTTTTAATACATCCATAAGTCCTCGTTATGTCCTCGTTGTCATTCTTCTCAATTTATTTTTTAATTTCTTCCTTGATCTCCTCATTGATCCAATGATCCTCTAGTAGTGTGGGTTTCAATCTACACGAGGTATATGGGTTTCTTGCCTTCTTCACATGGTTTATTTCAAGTTGATTCCTTCATAGTCAGATAAGATAGTTGGTATGATTTAGATCTTAGTGTATCTCTTGATATTTGACTTGTGTCTCAATATGTGTTCAGTCCTTGAAAATGATCTAGGTTGATCTGAGAAAATTGTGTACTCAGATATTTTTGGGTGCAATGTTCTATAGATGTCTATTAGACCCATGAGGTCTAAGTCCTTCTTTAAAGCTTTAGTTTCCTTACTTATTTTTTGTCTTGTTGAATCATCCATTGTTGAGAGTGGCATATTGAAATCTCCTACTACATATGTATTTTCTCTAATATACAGTTTCATAGATGACAATTGTTTCCTGATATATTTTGGTGAATCTTCATTTGGTGAGTATATGTTGATACGTGTTGTATATTCTTTCTGTATTGTCTCCTATCCTATGTACTGGCCCTGTGTCTCTTTTAACCTTTTTTGGTTTGAAGTCTATTTTATCTGAAATAACTATAAACTGTTCCTGACTTCTTTTCTGGTCCATTTGCTTGTAGGATTTTTTCTATCCTTTTACTTTATATTTTTAACTTTTATAGTTAGATGTGTTTTCTGGAGACAGCTGAAGCTTGGGTTCTGTTTTTTATCTAGCCTGCCACTTTGTATCTTTTTATTCATGAGTTTAAACCACTTACATTTAGACTTAATATTGATACATTGGCATTGTTTACCATTTGTTTGTCTTTTTGTGATTTTATTTCTTATTTTGATCTATTATTGTCAATCACTCTGCTGGTTTTGGCTTTAGGACTTCTTGTAGTATTTTTTGGAGTGGGGGTTTAGTCTTGACAAAATTGTGGAGTTTCCTTTTGACTGAGGATGTCCTTATTCTTTCTTTATGGATGAAGGAGAGCTTTGCAAGATAAAGTATTCTTGCTTGGCATTTGATGTCTTGGTGTTTGTTAAATATGTCCCTTCACTCTCTTTCTATCTGTAGTGTTTCTTTGGAGAAGCCTGATGTCAGCCTGATTAGTTTTCCTTTATAGGCTATTTGCTTCTTACCTTTTGTCAATCTCATTATTTTTTCCTTTTGGATTCTTAGGAGCTTTTCTATTATATGTCTTGCTGTATTTCTCCTATCGTCATGGTAGTTTGGTGTTCTTCTTGCTTTCTGTATGTCTATTTTCATATCCTTCTTACTTGGGAAATTCTCTTGAATTGTATCTGTGAACATTTTCTCGATTCCTTGGCCTCTCTCCAACTTCTGGGAGACTTATAATTCTATTTCCTTTCCTCATAGTGTCAGAAAGCTCTCAAAGTCTTTCTTCACTCCTTTTTTTTTTTTTTTAAAGATTTATTTATTTGTACATACAGAACTGGGGTACAGGCCAGAGGCTCAGGGGCGGTGAGAGGCTTCACCAGAGACAGAGTGGGGAGCAGAAGTACACTGCTGAGGGGAGCAGCGGGCGAGACAGGAGAGGTCTGCCGCGCCATGTGGTCTCCTCCGGGGCAGGCGGGATTTGAACTCACGCGGAAGTGGCTTCAGCTTCTCAGTGCAGTGCTTTAACCCACTGTGCCACCAGGGAGGGCGTCTTCACTCCTTTTAATGTTTACTTCTCTTTCCTTTTCTGTCTTCAAAGGTGCTAACTCATACTTCGATTTCATCTGTTCTGTTTTCACTGCTTTTCCCAGAATTCTTTATCTCCTCCAGTAGACTCTTAATTTCCTGCATTTCTTTTATTTCCTTTTTTAAGTTCTCATTTTCATTCTTCAGTTCATTGACTATTTTTCTCATATCATTTTTTTCCTTTTCATCTTTATTTTTGTTACTCATGATGATTCTAAAATCTCTGTCTGACAGGCTTATCAGTTCTTCTATATCTTTGTTGATTTCTGTGACTGATCTTTTTTGGTGAAGTTTTCCGCTGTGGGCTTCCTTTGTTTGTGTGAGTGTGTGTGTTTCTTCTCCCTTTCGTTAGTTTGCTAATTCTTTCTATGCATTGAGATACAGTGTCACTTGTATTGGCTGGCATTTCTTCTGGGTGCTCCAGAGGACTGATATTCAGACCAGGTCAAGGACTTATGCACCAATCCTCCACAGGATGATGATGTTGTGAGTATAGTGGTGAGCTTGATTGCTATATATGGTGACTCCTTTCCTCTGTGTTTCCACTGTTTTAAGAGGGAGTGGTGAGATTCCTAGCTTGTAATTGTGATTGGGAGATGCACGTTCTTGTTGGTTGTGGTGGTCCCTTTGTTACCTGATTTCATTAGGGGGGCTTTGTGCTCCTCTTGGCAATGGCCCCACCCATGGCCTGGTTTCCAATTTGGATGAGGTACTATGTGCAAGTGGTGGCAACTCTGCCACTGCCCAACTTCTAGATATGACCAGGTGCTTTGTGCTGCCCATTACTTGGGGTCCCCTACCTATTATGACAAGCTGCAACCAGGCCCTGCCACCCTTCCTGTTACTGGCTATGAGGTGAGCGCAGGCTGTCATACCCTGCCCAGCACCTAAGGTCCTTGAGAAAGTGCAACACTCCCCATTTACATCAGAGTCCTGCCTGTTTCATGCCCGTGGACATTCCCTGCCACTCTTGCAGCTAATGGCCAGCAGCTGAGCACAGGCTATCATGCCCTGCCCAGCACCCAAGGCCCTGGGGAGTGAAAGCACAAGGCTCCCCATTGACAGCAGATTCTCACCTGTTTCGTGCCTATGGCCACACCCTGCTGCTCTTATTGCTAATGCCAGGAGCTGAGCACAGGCTGTCTCATCCTGCCCAGCCCCCAAGTGCTTGGTGCCCCATTCATGGCAGATTCCCGCCTGCTTCAGAGCATAGGGGCACCCTGCCCAAGGCTAATGCCATGTAGTGTATGCTGACTGCCACTCCCTGCCTGACTTGCACTATCAGAAAATCACTGCTCAGGGTGGAAATGCTGCCTCCTTGCCTCTGGCTGTGTCAGGGGAACCGAGTGTTCCTGCAGGCTGCAGCCAGGCCCCTTCTTTGCCCCCACTGGTGTCAAGAAAGCTGAGTCTTATCCTTCCCACAGGTCTCACCCCAATGGATCTGTAGTAGTCCCGCTCCCTTCCATGCAAATCAACCTTCTGACCTTTACTTCTCTCTCTGGGGTTTTCACATGTTTCAACTTTTCCCAATTTCTTTCTGTTTTTTTTTTTTTTTTCTCCTCCTTTTCTTTCCTTATAGAAGTGTTCTGGATTTGTAAGGCGGGACAAGGAAGATGACGTATTGGTTGATATCTCCCACTCGTTTCTTCTTCCATTGCTTTCACCTTCCTCCTGCTACCCTTGGGTCACCAATCCTTCATAACATCTGAGTCTAGGCTGTAATTTGCTGCAGTTTCTCCCTTAATTACTATATTCAAGAGAGCACCTAATCCCCGCAACTCTTCATGGACTTGTTTGTGATGTCCATATTTCCCTTTTAGTACTGCTTTTGCTGTATGTGTCTGTCTCATACTTTCTAGAAGGCTGTGTCCTTTCTATCATTTGTATCAAGATTATTTTTATTTCTTGATTAACCTAGTAGTTATTTTCAGTAATAAGTTGTTCAGTATCCATGTTAAGAGGTTTACCTGCTTCTTTTGATAATTGATTTCTAAACTGATGCTTTTATGGGCAGAGAAGATGCTAGGTGTGATTCCAGTCTTTATAAATTTGTTATTTGTCTTGTAGCCCATTATGTGGCCAATCTTGAAAATGTTCCATGTGCACTGTAGAAAAATGTATATCCTGTAGAGTGAAGTGTCCTATAGATATCCATTAGGTACATATGGTTTAAATCTTTGTTTAAAGCTATGGTATCCTTATTCATTTTTTATGTCATTTATTTGTACATTGGTAAGAGTGGGGTGTTGAAATCGCCAAAACTTCTGTCTTCAAAATTGAACACGAGAGGGCCCTCCCTGGTGGCGCAGCGGGTTAAAGCACAGCACAAAGAAGCTTAAACTACTTCCGCATGAGTTCTATTCCCGCCTGTCCTGGAGGTGACCACATGGCGCGGCAGACCTCCCCTGACCTGCCAGCTGCTCCCCTCAGCAGTGTACTTCGTCGATCTGCCTGTTCTGTACCCCACTCTGTCTCTGGTGAAGCCTCTCACCCTCCGCATCTCTGGCCTGTACCCCAGTTCTGTATGAATAAAAAATAAGTATTTAAAAAAAAATTGAACACGAGGATCCTCTTTGGCACTGGTGCAATGTCAAACATGATTGATGTCCATAGGAACTCCAGTCGTGATTGGTTATTTTCATTCCTCCCCTGGTTTCATGGGCTTTCTGAGAGTTGTATGTATTTCCATTTTCAGTTTGTTTTGTGTGTTTCTCTATTTGGTTTAGATACTAGAGTTCCATTCAATATTTCTTGGACCGAGATTTGTTTGTTTGCACACTCCTTCAGTTTTTCTTTGTGAAGGTCTTTATTTCTCCTTTTTATTAAAGGAATGCATTGCAGATTGCAGGTTATAGTACTCTAGTTTGGCAGTTTTTGTCTATTTCAGTCACTTCATTTCATTTTCTCCTTGCAACATTTCTTGTGCAAAGTCTGGTGTTAGCCTTAACTAGGTCTGTTTATATGTTTTCTGCTTCTTCCCCCTTGCCAACTTCAATATTCTTTCTGTCTTCACCTCTTGTAAGATTCACCACTGTATGTCTAGGTAATGATCTCATTTTTTTTTTTTAATACCCCAGTGTTCGTTTAGGTTCTTGAATTTGTATATTTCCTTTTCCATGTTTGGAAGTTTTCTTCTATTTATTTATTTATTTATATTATTATTATTATTATTATTTTATGTTCTCTTGAATTTTCTTTCTAACTTTCCCTTCTGGGACACCCATTATTTTTATGTTGCCTTTTCTCATGGTGTTGAAGTTCAATAAGTGTTTCTTTGGTTTTTTAAACTTCCCTTTTTCTTCCATAATTTTTACTTTGTTTCACTTTTTCTTCTTCCATATTGTTTCTTTATAAATTTTTATTTTCTTGTTCACTGATTCACTTTACCGTTTTGTTTATTCTACTTCTATAGAATTCTATAGTGCATATAAATCTCTTTTATTCTATTTTCATTCTACAACTCCTTTATATCCTCTATCAGAGTATCATTTTCAATTTCCTCTTTGTTGATTTTATTTCTCAGGACCTTTTCTTTTTTCATGAATTTATTTTTTGAGATTTTTTAAAATATTGTAATAGTTTATTTTTACCTCATTTTGTACCTTTTTCCATCTCAGTTGCAATCCCCGTGAGCTTCCCATCACCAAATCACCCATATGCCATCACCATAGTCCTGTGCACTTCCCCCCATTACCAACTCCACCCCCATAAAATATCTCTGGTATATAGTTGTTCATTATTATTTTCCCCCCAGGTCTTTTATGCACCTACTACGGGTGAAACCATCCATTATTTTTCTTTATTTTTCTGGCTTCTTTCACTAAGCATGATCCCTTCCAGCTCCATCCATGTTGCTGCAAATTCATGAGCTTATCTTTTTTGATTGCTGAGTAATATTTCATTGTGTATATGTACCACATCTTTTTAATCCAGTCATCTACTTTTGGGTATTTGGGTTGATTACATGTCTTTCCTATTGTAAATAAAGCAGCAATAAACATGGCAGTGCAGGTGTCTTTTGAATCAGTGTTGTTGTGTCTTTTGGGTAGATACCTAGAAGTGGGATTGCTGGGTGAGATGGTATCTCATTGTGTATTTTTAAATTTTTTTTTATTTCCTCATTGATCCAGTGGTCCTCCAGTAGTGTGGGTTTCCATGAGGTCTCCATGAGGTAGGTGGTTTTCTTGCCTTCTTCACATGGTTTATTTCTAGTCAGATTCCTTCATGGTCACAGTATACAGTTGGTATGACTTCAATCTTAGTGTATCTATTGATATTTATCTTGTGACCCAGTATGTGGTCACTCCTAGAGAATGATCCATGTGGATTTGAGAAAAATGTGTACTCAGATTTTAGGGAGTGCAGTGGCCTATGGATGTCTATTAGACCCATGATGTCTAGGCCCTTGTTCAGAGCTTTAGTGTCCTTGCTTATTTTTTGTCTTGTTGATCGGTCCATTGTTGAAAGCGGTGTATTGAAGTCTCCTACTATGTATATCTTTTCTCTGATATTCGTTTTCATAGGTGACAGTAATTTCCTGATATATTTTGGTGCTCCTTCACTTGGTGTGTATATGTTGATGAGTGTTGTGTCTTCTTGTTGTATTGTCCCCTTAATCATAATGTAGTGGCCTTCCATGTCTCTTTTAACCTTTTTTAGTTTGAAGTCTATTTTGTCTGATATAAGTATAGCTGTTCCTGCATTCTTTTTTGGTCCATTTGCTTGTAGGATGTTTTCCATCCTTTTACTTTCAGACTATTTTTAATCTCTTGTAGTTAGATGTGTTTCCTGTAGACAGCAGAACTGTCTTTTTATTGATGAGTTTATGCCATGTACATTTAGAGATAATATTGATGTACTGGCACCTGTATTTGCTATTTTGCTTGTCTTTTGGTGCTTTTGTTCCTTGTTTTGATCTGTTCTTTATGATTTTTTTTAAAGATTTATTTATTTGTGCATACAGAAATGGGGTACAGGCCAAAGGCTCAGGGGCGGCAAGAGGATTCACCAGAGACAGAGCGGGGAGCAGAACAGGCAGATTGACGAAGTACACTGCTGAGGGGAGCAGCGGGCAGGTCAGAAGAGGTCTGCCACGCCATGTGGTCACCTCCGGGGCAGGCGGGAATCAAACTCATGTGGAAGTGGCTTCAGCTTCTCAGTGCTGTGCTTTAACCCGCTGTGCCACCAGGGAGGACCTCTTTTTGATTTTTCTGTTGGTTTTGGCTTTAGGACTTCCTGTAGTATTTTTTGGAGTGGGGGTTTTGTCATGTCAAAATTGTAGTTTCTGCCTGTCTGGGAATGTCTTTATTCTTTCTTTGTAGAGGAGGAAGAGCTTCACAGGATAAAATATTCTTGACTTTGGAGTTTGTTGAGTATGTCCCTCCACTCTCTTCTTGGCTAATGTTTCTTTGGAGAAGTCTGTTGTCAGCCTGATTGGTTTCCATTTATAGGTTATTTGTTTCTTCTTGTCATTCCATTATCTTTTTCTTGTTTTATATTCTTGGTAGTTTTAATACGATGCGCCTTGTTGTATTTCTCCTATTGTCATGACAGTTTGGTGTTCTTCTTGCTTCTTGGATGTCCACTTTCATCTCCTTCATGTTAAGGAACTTAACTTCTATTATCTCTGTGAATATTTTCTCAATTCCTTGGCCTTTCTTACCTTCTGAGATACCTATAATTCTGATATTTCCTTTCCTCATGGCATCAGATAGCTTTTGAAGTGTTTCTTCATTCCTTTTCCTTTTTGCTTCTCTTTCTTTTTCTGTTTTTATTTTCTTTGTTTCTGTGTCTTCAAGGGAGCTGATTCATTCTTCCACTTCATCTATTCTGCTTTTATTTCTTTCCACAGCATGCTTTATCTCCTCTAGTAGCCTTTTCATCTCCTGCATTTCTTTTATTTCCTTTTTTAAGGTCACATTTCCTTTGTTCAGTTTGTTGATTATTTGTCTCATCATTTTCTTTTTCATTTCCTTTCTTCAATTCGTTGATTATTTGTCTCATCATTTTTCCTTTTCATTTCCATTCTTCAATTAATTGATAGTTTGCCCCATATCATGTTTTTCCTTTTCAACTTCGTTTAGTTTGTTTATCATGATGGTTCTAAATTCTTTATCTGAAAGGCTGAGCAGTTATTCTATTTCTTTGGAGATTTCTGGTGACTCATCTTTTTGTGGTAAATTTTTCCCCTGTGGACTTGCTTGGGTATTTGTGTGTCTTCTTTTCCCTGTGATTTATTTTCTAATACTTTCTATTTGTTGAGACACAGTGTTGCTGTTATTGGCTGGCATTCTTTCTGGATGTTCCTTCTGGGATGGCGGAGGGACATCCAGATACTTTGGTTGTGAAAGATGTTCTGAGCTGTCTTTTACTTCAATATCTCCTGTTTTTCTGGCCTCCACTGTGTGGAATTGTGTCTGTAGTCTCAGCCAGTAACAGCTAGGGTTCTCTTGTGGTGTTTAGTTTCTTCCAGTAACATGTTGAGTCCTAGTCTCTAGAATGTGCCTGCAAGAAATGCCTGGATGACCTGATTTTTTTTTGTTGAATTTTTTTGTTCCTTCTGGGTATATCTAGAAAGAATAATGGAGTTAAGAGGGAGTAGGGAGTGAGATGAGACGTTAGGGGAGTGGGGAGTACAATAATGAAATGTAATAGGAAGGCAGTTGATAGTCGGAGGTGAAGGTTAAATGGGGGAAGAAGGGGAGGAGAAGGAAATGGAGGGAAACTGTCAGGAGAAGAGGCAGTAGAAATAATAATGTTGGAGAGGAAGGAGAAGTTAGAGGAGACAGAAAACGAGGGTAAGAATGAAGGAAAGTTACAGAAATCTACCAGCTGAATAGTTCAGGTACTGAACAAACAAATGACAAATACCTCCATGGTAGGGGATAATTGCCTCTCAAAGTCTGGTCGCTCCCAGTTAGCTAGTCCTTGTGGTTTTATGCTGGTCCCCTGGGGAGTACCTTAATACTGAGTGAAGTAACATTCCCAGAGTCTGCAGTTTCATTTGGCTTTATTTTTTATCCCCTGATATTTGGGCTAGTAAAGAAGTTCCTGAGGTTCCTTTCCACCCAGGGTCTCCTGGAATCTAGGAGCCTCCATAGCAATGGCTGGCCCTGAGGGCTTCCTCCTGGTGATTCTACTTCAGGCAGAGGTGGGTGCAGAGGTTGTGGGGAGAGCCGGAAGGGCTGCAAGCCTCCCAGCTGTGCCAGCTGCCAGTCTTCCCTCCCTACCTCCGGGGCTCTATGCTCCCACTTTGAGCAGTCTTTCCCCACTGCTTGGTGTCCACTCACAGAAAGGAGTTGTCTTTCTTTACTTCCAAGGCTTTATTGGCAGGTTTTGTGGGTAGATGTGGGAAGCAGGCAGAAGAGCAGCAAGCTTCAAATCTGCGGCACTTCCTAGCACCCCTCTATGCTTGGATGTGCCCATGGGGAGAGGGAGTAGGGCTGCTCTTTAGAAGCCTTGCAGGCCTCCCTGTGGCTGGGCCTGTGGTAGAGCTAGTCCAGCAGGTTCTCTTTACCTCCCTCCTCTGTGTCTCTCCAGTGGGGTCAGGGGTTCAGGGAGCACCATAAGGGCTTCAAACCTCCCTGTTGCTCCAGCACCAGTTCTCTCTCCCCACCTCCAGGGTACTATGCACCCACCCCTAGCAGTAGTTCCCTGCTGCTTGGGGTCCACTCACCAAGCTGAGTTGTCTCTCTTTACCTCCAGGGCTTTACCAGCAGGTTTTGTGAGTAGGTGTGGGAAGCAGGCAGAAGAGCAGCAAGCCTCCCCTCTGAGGCACTTCCTAGCGCCTGGGTACCTGGGCGCTCCTGGATCAGAGCACCCCAATGGCTGAGTCTCCCTCAGTTATCTTTCTTCTGGTGAGTCCAGGCTGTTCTCATTTGGGTTTAAACTTATACTATGTAAGTCTATGGTCCGTTTTGATTCTTTTCTGTCCTGTGTGAGCCTGGAGGCAGTGAGTTCAGCATCTTCGCTCTGCCACCATCTTGCAGGAGCTCCCGTGAATTTCTCTTTTTAAAAATATATTCTAAAGGGCAAGTTTATCATAAAAAAGGAAATGAAAATAAGGGACACTTTTACAGATACAAGTGAACAGAAAATCTCCTCTAAAGGACAGGTTTGCTAAAAGAGGCCTGCGTAGTCACAGGCAGGTAACCTTGGACGGAAACCTGCCTCTGGTGCTTTCCAAAGGGAAGACTGGGGATGAAAAGAAACCTGCATAGTCACAAGTGGGCAAAAGAGCTGCTACCTCATGAATTTATTGTTCCATGTTTCTGAATCTGTTCATCGTCTTTAACATGACGAGCTTGAATTCCATATCAGAGTGGATGAGTACACCTTCCTTGTCTTTGTAATTGAGTTCTGAAGGTCTTTTCTTTTAATGTGGTTTATTATGCCCCTTCAGATTCCTGTGGTCATTCATTGTGCTATTTCATGCTGCTCTGTATCTGGCCTCTGCTAGGCAATTCTGTGCCCCTCCCATGCTAGAACAGGGAAATTACTAGAGGGAAACTAGGATTTCTCGTGGTATTGTTTGGAGTGTGATTTAGTATTAATGAAATTCTGGAGTTTCCGGGCCTTCCCTGATGGCACAAGGGGTTACAGTGCAGCACTGTGAAGCTATCCACAGCCACTGCAGCCATGAGTTTGATCACTGGCCAGGGTGGTAATCCACAAGGCACAACATATCTCTCCTGTTTCTCCTACTGCTCCCCTCAGCACTGTATTTCAGTGCACCTGCCTGTTCTGCTCCCCTTTCTGACTCTGGTGAATCATCTCACCCCCTGCACCTCTGCCTTGTACTCCAGTCATTATATGCATAAATAAATAAATCTTTTTTTTAAAAAAGGAAATTCTGGAGTTTCTGTTTGTCTGAGAAGGTCCTTATTCTTTCTACAAAGAGGAAGGAAAGCTTTGCAGCATAAAGTATTCTTGGTTGGCATTTGTTGTCTTGGAGTTTGTTGACTATTTCCCTCCACTCTCTTCTTGTCTGTAGTGTGTTTTTGGAGAAATCTGATGTCATCCTGATTGGTTTTCCTTTATATATTATCTGTTTCTTCTCTCTTTTCAGCTTCATTTTTTTTTTGTCCTTGTCTTGGATTCTTGGGAGCTTTACTGTTATATATGTCTTGCTGCTTTTTTCCTTCCATCGTGGATGCTTAGTATTCTTTTGGTTATTCTATGTCTATTTTCATCTCCTTCTTCGTGCTTGAAAGTTTTCTTTATCTCCGTGAATATTTTCTCCATTTCTATGTCTCTCTCCTCTCCTCCTGGATTCCTATAATTCTTATATTTCCTTTCCTCATGGAGTTTGATAGTTCTCAAAGTTTTTCTTCTTTTCTTTCTTTGTTGTTTTCTTTCATTTTTCTGTTTTGATTCTTCTTATTTCTGTATCTTCAAGACTGATTTGTTCTTCCTTTTCACCTATTCAGTCTCATTGCTTTTCCCTGAGTTCTTTCTTTGCTTATCTTTTAATCTCCTGTATTTCTTTCTCTTCCGTCTTTAGGTACTCAATTTCAGTTTATGAGACAACTTTTGTTTTTATTACCAACCATAAATAAATAACTGGTACCTTCTCTCTCAGGTATTTCCTAGTAATATGGCAGAGGTTTTCAAAGTTTCCTATGGTCATTTCTCCTAGAATTCCTTTTAATTCTAGGTTAGGCATCAACTGAAATCACAACCTTGGGCATCTGAGTTGTGCCAGCACTTTACTATTATTTTAATAATGTCCTGGGGGTGTGCTTTCATCTGCTTCACCTTCTACCCTCACCATTTGTACATCTGAGTGTCCTAAACTGAGATCTGATTGAAATCAAATATCTACCACATTCTGAATAGGGATTGTCCCAAGTAGCTTTATATTCAGATAAAATGTTGACTACGCTCTGGGCATAATACTTTTAAGAGAGCTCAAAAAGATGTCTGAGATATTCAATGTATACAATGCTACTGGCTTTTGGCTACTACAACACTGAGTGCCACAAGTTAAAATGTCACAGACACAGACCCCCTGTTGTTTGTTCTTGATAAAATGATGTTTTATTTTGTTCTGTGTCTTTGGATAATTGTCAGATATCTGAAATTGTTGGCTTTATTTATACGCCTGTATTTTCATTGTTTTAAGAGCAGGTTCACCTAGGTCATTACTCTGTACTTTTTTTAATCTATGTCCTCTCTTTTTAATTTTCAGTAGGATTTGTGTTGCTTTTATGTTCTTCTTTCTTAAATTCCTGGAAGAGAGCCTCCCTGATAGTGAAGTGGTTAAAGAGGGTGCTATCAAGCTATCAGCAACCACTGCAGCATGAGTTCCATCCCCTCATGGAGAGGGAGCTAACCCATGTGATGAAGCAGACCTTTTCTGTCTTACCTGCTGCTACCCTCAGCAGTGAATTTCAATCTGCCTGTTTTGCTCCCCACTCTAGTGAGTCCTCTCACACTTCCCACACACACACACACCTCTGGTCTACACCCCAGTTCTTGTATGCATAAACAAATAAATCTCTTTTAAAAATCATGTAAGAACTGTTCAGTGAGATAATCTGAATTCTCTAGATATTTCTTTTCAGACAATTGCAAATTGTTATGTTTTGAAAACTTGCTCCATTCCATCTAAGTATAACTTGGAAATTCATTCTTGGTGAGAGAACCAAATGATGCTGGGTAAAACCAAGGCATACCCAGGCACCCCAGAATTTTAAGGGAAAAAGAAAAACACTTTGCCCCTTCTAAGGGTCTGGCCATCCATGAACACAAAATTAGTCAGTATGCTCAGTGGTGTTTACTTGGTGTGAAGATCAATGTACATAGAGAGTGAGAAAAGAATTATTTCAAATAACAGACTATGATCAGACTCCAAACATCACCCTTACCCTCATAGGCAAATGCCCATTTAAACAGGTTGGGCACAGAGTAGGGCAGATGAGGCTTGAAATTGCCTTCTCTTGCTCCCGCTCTCCAGTTCTCTTTTCCTCTTTTATAGGTCTTTTTAAAGATCCAGATTTTGCTTTTATTTATGTTCTCCATTGTTTTCCTGTTTTAAATTTCATACTTTTGCTCTTTATAATTTCCTTCTTTCCATATGCCTTGTTTTTATTTTTTTCTTAGTTTTCTGGTTTCTTAAAGTAAAAGTTTAGATTATTGATTTTGAGGGCTTTCTCTTGTTCCAATGTCAATGTAGTTGCAGTGTGTCTACAGATATTCCTGAATCTCTCTGAATCTGAAAGTGGTCTATTGACATAAGCAATTGTCTATCTAGTTTTAGTTCTCACCTGTCTGGTATACGAATAAGATCAGATTCATGCATGGGCACTTCAGTGGCAAGCCAGCAACTCATAAATAACTTTTCTAAATTATTTTCTTTTTGTAATATCTCCAGTATTTTCTTATTCCTGTAGCTTCTTTTTGTTATTGCTGTTCCTCAACCAGAAACTTGAAATTTTAGGTACACTGTTGAATTGTGTGCTTCCAATACAATGCACATGTCCAGACAAACTTTGGGAGATTACAGATATCAGTAAAGCAACAATAATTGTCTTTATTCCTTATGGGACCATATCTCCACTGACAGGAAAAAAGTGTTCCCCTCCCTTAGAGTTTGGCCTTTGCGAACTTCCATTGTGACTATGAAGACTGCCACCACAAGTTTGCTTGAGAGCTAAGGGAATGAGTATGGAGTAAAGAAGAAAAAGTAGAGATTTTTGCACTATGTTTGGATATTGTAAGTTCCCTTTCCTATTTTTCATGCCTGAAGTAGAGAACTTCCTCTGGAGAACTTTTTTGAATGTTATATTTCTCTCTTCTAGATTAGATGTGATACCAGATAGGAATGTTGATAAACTCACTACCATTTCTATAGTACTTTGTATTTTGATCTTATTTCCAAGTTGCCTGGTAGATTTTCTATTTAGAATTCTCATATAGCTATTCTATGCATTTTGTCCAGCTTTTATGGATGAACTAAATATGTGAAGTTTGTTCTTTCTGCTCAGTGTTTGTTTTTGTTTTGTTTTGTTTTTTAGCCCTAGTTTTTACTTTTAAAACTGGCTTCCTGAGAAAGGAGGTCCCATTTCTGCTAATGTTCAGCTAAAAATGACTCAGAAGTTGAAAACCTCAAACCGGAAAGGCTTACACTTTCTGCTCATGGATGTGTGTGCAGGCTGAGCTCATTCAAGCTATAGGACATTTTCTAGTATGACCTGCTTCTTACTTACCTCTGTGATCTCTCTTTTTAAAAAAAAAAAAAAAAAGATTTATTTATTTGTACATACAGAACTGGGGTACAGGCCAGAGGCTCAGGGGCGGCGAGAGGCTTCACCAGAGACAGAGTGGGAAGCAGAACAGGTAGATCCACGAAGTACACTGCTGAGGGGAGCAGCAGGCGGGCCAGGAGAGGTCTGCCGCGCCATGTGGTCACCTCCGGGGCAGGCGGGAATCGAACTCATGCAGAAGTGGATTTAGCTTCTTAGTGCTGTGCTTTAACCTGCTGCACCACTAGGGAGGGCCACCTCTGTGACCTCTTAAACATCCCCTTTGCATTTTGAAGCACTCTCAGTGATGTATGTTTGGCCCTCAAGTGTCTGTTGTGCATGTGATGATTTTCCAGTTGACCTGAGATTTGTGGAGAGCTGATCACACTTCCTATGGCTATCTCACTTCCCAGGTTCCCTGTTAACTGTAGGCTAATGTAGCTATTGCTTCTAAAGCTCCAAATCTAGTGAGTTCCCTCTGTCAACAGCAACTGCAAAGTTTGTTTTCTCGGCCTGCCCTGCCTGTCTTGCTGCATTGATGGGCAAATATAATTTGGTAAGGAGAATTGGGAGGGTCCCTGGGCAAAAATGCCACATATTATGCTGTTCTTTCCTGAAGTTAAGTAATTTTCATGAATAAATGCTTCTGGTTTTGTTGTATGTCTTTGGACAAATTCCAATTTACTGGGATGGTTGTTTCTGATAATTTCATCCAATTTTATTATTGCTTTTGAGGAAGCAAATTGACTAATCTCCTCAAGTTTAAAAAATTCAGCAATCACTACAATTTATCTATATTACATTTTCCTGTAAGATAATGTATCTAGTAAAAACACATAATTACAAATTTAAGCTTAATAAATGAGATAATATTTGCTTAACAAAAATAAATAAGATAATCTGTTTTCAAAGATAACTGTGATTTCCAACAACTTTGCCACCTAAACAGGTTGAAAACCCATTGTTGTTAGTATCAAGAAGTGATTCAAGTTTGTACTCTTTAAGCATAGTGAGTGAAAACAGCATTTAAAAGATAGTTATCTGGTGACAGTGTAAAGAATGAACTGCTTAAAGTCAGGGAATGAGTACATTTGGATCATTTCAATCATAGCTGTTCATATATGAGATGATTAAGAGCTTAGAGAATTATGGAAATTAAAATAGACCACAGATGGTGTGTGGGATGAGTTGCCAAGATATGATGATAGACTATGTATGTGTGTGTTGTGCAAAGGTCTAAAGGAGCTGAATCTGGCTGGTTTGGAGAAAATATGATATCTTCAAATGAAATAGGGTATTTCATTGAACTGTCATGCCAAGACAGTTCTCAGTTTATTAGCATACAAGTGGAAAAGCACATTTGAGAGCTGGTTGTGAGATTGGAATTAAAGAGAGAAATAAAAATTTTATATTAGAAATAGAAAATTTTTCAGTTGGGTAATCACTGAATCTATCTGAAAGAGCATAACTTGGGGGGAGAAACAAAAAAGAACTTTTTTATTTTTTTAGTATTTGTTTATTTATGAGTACAGAAGTTGTAGTGTAAGCCAGAGGCGTGGGGGTGAGAATGGGTTGAGAAGATTCATCAGAGACAGGATTGACCAGGGAGCAGAAGAAGCCAATCAACTGAAATACACTGGTGAAGGGAAGCAGCAGGTGAGATTAGAGAGGTCTGCTGCGCCATGTGGGTCACCTCCCTGACTGGGGATCAAACTTGTGCTGCAGTGGCTGTGAATAATTTCATAGTGCTGATTTAACCCTTTGCACAACCAGGGAGCCCCCACCCCTTTAAAAATAGCTTATTTTATTCAGTTAATTAAGTAATTTTATTCATTTAATCAGCACAAAACACATATTAAAGAGCACCTTTGAAGTTATTGGAGTACATACTTAAATGTACATTGATTGATTACTTCCTGATTCTGGACTTTAAGTAATCTTTTATAGAATTATATGAGTAACTTGTAAATGAAGTATGTTAAGTAAATGTTCCTACCATGTGTGAAGCATAGTTAGATATAGAATATATTTTTACTTTTCTTCTCAAAGGGCACATTGTTCTTGGTAACTTTTGGAAAATGTGTGTGTGTGGCACTTTCTATTGCCTATTTAGTATGAGTCTTGCTTCAGCTTGTTTCATTTATATACTTGTTCTGGTTTGTTAATCACTTCTTCTCCACTTGCTATTGTGATAGTGTAGCATTCATCATTAAATTGAGTGTTTAGGATCACTTGTTCCAACAGAGTTGTACACAAGAATTCTGTCATTGGGTTTTCCCTTTGTGCAGAAATGTTCTGAAATGAATGATATTCAAACACAGCCCTATGAAACCAATTTTCTTTTTAGAAAGTAAAGGAAGTGAAGACAAACCTCTCCTTTTTAGTTAAGTTTCCTTATTTATATATTTTTTACATCATTGTTCATTTTTAAACAAGTTTACTTTGCCCCCAGGTATAGACCCCATAGAATTTCCCAAATTCACCCATGCACCATCAACACAGTCTCTTGTGATCCTCCCTCCCTTCCTCTAACCCCCCTCTCCTACAGCATGTCTGTTTCTTTTTGTTTTGTTGTGTTGTGTTTTATGTTTTTATTTTTTTCCCCTGATGTCTTATTTGGTTCCCCTATATTCTTCCTTTAAGTAAAACCATCCAACATTTTTTTTTCTTATGATTTGTTTCAATGAGCACTTCTAGCGCCATCCATGTTGCGGCAAATGCATGAGTTTATCTTTTTAAATTACTGAGTAGTATTCCATTATATATATACCTTATCTTCTTGATCCAATCATTTATTTTGGGATATTTGGGTTGTTTCCAGGTTTACCTATTATAGACAGTGCTGCAATGTACATAGGGGTGCAAGTATCCTGTTGAATTAAAGTTTTTGTGTCCTTTGAGTAGATCCCTAGGAGTGGAGTTGCTAGGTCATATGGTAGCTCCATATTTAGTAGTCTGAGGAATCTCCATAAAGCTTTCCATAGTTATTTTACCAGTTTGCAGTCCCATCAGCAGTGCAGGAGAGTTCCTTTTTTACCACATCCTTGCCAACATTTGTTTTTGTTAGTTATTTTGATATGGCCATACTTATAGGTGTAAGGTGGTATCTCATTGCGGTTTCAATTTGCATTTCCCTGATTATAAGGGATGTTGATTAAACATTTTTGCATATGCCTGTTGGCCATTTTCAATTCCTCTTTGAAGAAGTGTCTTTTGAGTTCTTCTACCCACTTATTGGCTGCATCATTTATTTTGTTGTCTAGTGAGTTATTTGAATATTTTTTGTCATCAATCCCTTATCGATTGTATGGAATGCAGTTTTTTTCTCAATCAGTACGGTTTCTCTTTGTTTTGGTTAAAATGTCTTTTGCTATAGAGAAGATTTTCAATTTGATAAAGCCCCAGTTGTTTATCTTTTCCTTCATTTTCTTTGCTTTGGGTGATGAATCTTTAAAGATGTTATTGAGATGTATGTCCTGTATTGTTTACCTATATTTTCTTTTATATATTTTTAAAGATTTATTTATTTATTCATACAGAACTGGGGTGCAGGCCAGAGGTTCAAGGGGATGAGAGGAGTCACTAGACGCAGAGCAGGAAGCAGAACAGGCAGATCAACCAAGTACACTGCTGAGAGGAGCAGCGGGTGGGTCAGGAGAGATCTGCCATACCATGTGGGTCATCTCCAGGGCTGGGGATTGAACTCACACTGAAGCGGCTGTGTCCAGCTTGCAGTGCTGCATCCTAAGCCACTGCACCACCAGGGAGGGCCCTGTATTCAATTCTTTTATCCATTTTGAGTTGATATTTGTGCATGATGGTTTGAGTAGTAGTTTATTGAACAAACTTGTTCCATTTCATAGTCTTTGCTCCTTTGTCAAAGATTAATTGTCCGTATAAGTGTAGTATTCTGTCCCATCAGTCTGTGTGTCTATTTTTATTTCAGTACCACCCCATTTTAATTATTATGACTTTATAGTGTAGTTTGAAATTTGGAAATCTGATACCTCCATTCTCCTTTGTTTTCCTCAGTAGGGCTTTGGCTATTCAAGGTTTTTGTTGTTGTTGTTCATATAAATTTCATCAGTATTTTTTCTATTTCTTTATTGAGATTTTATTGGAATAGATTGAGATTTTTATTGGAATCTGTACATTGCCTTTGGTAGGACGGACATTCTAATAATGTTAATTCTTCCAATCCATGAGCAAGAGATAATTTTCCATTACTTTGTGTCTACCATTTCTTTTTTTCTCTTTATTTTAATATATATATATGTATATGTACATATATATATACATATATGTACATACATATATACATATATTATATATATTTACAACATTTACAACATTCTTCATTTTGTGCATTTTTTCATCTCAGTTGTAATCCCCATGGGCTTCACACCACCAGTTCACCCATGTGCCATCACCACAGTCCAGTGCACTCTTTTCACCACAGTTCCAATCCAGTTCCCTCTCCCACCCCCATAAAATATCTCTGGTTTATAGTTGTTCATTGTTTTCATTCTTACTCTATTACATTTGTCTGTCTCTCTCTTTTTTTTCCCGCCCTGATCCCTTACACTCCTGCTATGAGTAAAATCATTTGGTATTTTTCTTTTTCCTTCTGGCTTATTTCACTAAGCATGATCCCTTCCAGCTCCATCCATGTTGTTGCAAATGGCATGAGTTTATCTTTTTTGATTGCTGAGTAATATTCCATTTTATATATACACATCTTCTTAATCAAGTCATCTATTTTTGGGCATTTGGGTTGATGCCACATCTTCCCTATTGTAAATAGAGCATCAATAAACATGGGGGTATAGGTGTCCTTTTGAATCAGTGTTTTTGTGTCCTTTGGGTAGATACCTAGGAGTGGGATTGCTGGATCATATGGAAGCTCTATTTTTAGCCTTTTGAGAAACCTCCATACAGCTTTCCCCAGTTATTGTATCAGCTTGCATTCCCACCAGCAGTGTAGGAGAGTTCCATTTTCTCCACATCCTCGCCAACATTTGTTGTTGCTAGTTGTTTTAAGATGTGCCATTCTTACTGGTGTGAGATGGTATCTGACTGTGGTTTTAATTTACATTTGCCTTATTACAAGTGATGGTGGACATATTTTCATATGCCTGCTGGCCATCTGCATTTCTTCTTTGGAGAAGTGTTTTCGTAGCTCTTATGCCCATTTTTTTATGGGTTGTTCACTTTATTTTTGTTAAGTTTCATCAGCTCTTTGTGTAGCTTTGTGATCAATCCTTTGTCATTAGTATTATGTGCAAATATTTTCTCCCAATCAGTGGGGTGTCTCTTTGTTTTGTGTAGTGTCTCTCTTGCTGTACAGAAGCTCTTTAACTTGATGTAGTTCCAGCTGTTTATTCTTTCCTTCACTATCCTTGCTTTGGGAGATATATCTTTAAAGATACTATTGAGATGTATATCATTTAGAGTTTCACCTACCTTTTCTTCTAGATATTTTATGGTTTTGGTTCTTATGTCTAGTTCTTTCATCCATTTCGAGTTGGTTTTTGTGCATGGTGCGAGGTAGTAGTGTAGCTTCATTTTTTTGCACATAGCAGTTCAGTTTTCCCAGCACCGTTTGCTGAAAAAAACATCCTTTATTCCATATTCTTTGCTCCTCTGTCAAAAATTAGCTGTCCATAAAACTGTGGGTTTATATCTGGGTTTCCTATTCATATCCATTGGACTGTATGTCTGTTCTCTAGTACCATGCAGTTTTTATTATTATGGCTTTGTAGTATAGCTTGAAATCTGGGAGTATGATGACTCCATTCTTTCTCTTTAGTCATGAGTGTTTTGGCTATTCGAGGTTTTTTTGTGGGTCCATATAAATCTCATCAGTATTTGTTCTATTTCTTTGAAGAATGTAATTGAGATTTTTATTGGAATAGAGTTAAAATCTGTATATTGCTTTGGTAGGATTCATTTATTGATATCTGCTAGTTGTTTGTTTTTTTTTTTTTCTTGGTCCAGAGATATTTTTTTCACATGCCTATCATGCCTTGAATTCATAGGAAATAGCTTCCACCAGCTCAGGCTCCTTTCCATTGGAGCTCACGTGGTATGTTTCTCCAAGTGGAACAGACTAGTGTTTTAATTGACCCCAATATCTTTCTCTTTGTCTTCCTTTTATTCCTAACCATTTTCTTTCACATGTTTTAGGAAGATTTCTTGGCTTTTAGTGTGCTCAATATGCTCAATATGAACATTAATTTTCTTGGCAATAATCATTCCTTTGTTTACAATGCCAACTCCACACTGGGTAACATTGCTTCCAGTTTTGCCATGGTAATTATTTGTGGGGCATTCATTTTTGAACAATGCCTGTTTCCTGCTGGCTACCTTTCTTGTAGATTTGTAGATGTGGCCAAAGAAAACTCCATGTTTTCTAAAAGTCTAGATAACACATCTAGTGCATCTACTCTGTCCCTTTGTATTTGTCATTTAGGCCAACTTCCTGGAAGATGACAGTTCTGGCTGAAAGTGCTGTTAGTTTTTATTAGTGTTTTATTTCATAAAGTCTTCTAATGTGTAAATTTCCAGTATTTCTCTTTGTCATTCTGATTTACTTTATACCCATAATTCCTTTAAACGCCTTACATTTTTCTGAAAATAGAAGCATTTTGTCTTTCCTTATGACTCCATAGTATGGATGGTATCACATACTCTTAATGGGGAGAACATTTTTTTCCTTCTTTTTCCTTTTGTATTTATATGAAAAGATGAATGTTAACTAAATCTGTTGTGATAATCATTTCATAATACATGTAAATCAAACTACTGTACTATATACCTTAAATTTATTCAGTGATATCTATCAGTTATTTCTCAATAAAATTAGGGGAGAATGGAAGTAGGAATTCCAGAAATGACTTGTATGTCATTTTGATACATATGAATGCCTAAAACTAGTAAACATATTAATATGTTCCAGTTAATTTTTGTTAGACACTAAAGCAATTTTCACTAATAAATTTCCATTTAATATTTAATCTCCTTGAATCTAGCTTTCTGTTGTACAGGGTTCATAATCACAGACCCTTTTTAAGAAATTACTGATTAATATGTCCCTATTTATTAAGTAATTTGCTCATCCATTTCCCAGATTATTGCATGGGTTGGCATGATACAATGGAAAGCACACTAATGTAACCATTGGGATTCCTAGCTTCTAGCCCTAACATATAACCCCAGCTATTTATCCTATGGGTCCCAGTCATCTCTATGTATCCTAGTGTCTCGTCTATAAAGTAGAATTTTACCTATACCATAGTTCTGTTACAAATTTCAAACAAAATAAGGAGAAATAGTTTGAAGGTGTTAATTTGGAAGATTCTCACATTATCTTTTATTTAGTTAATAACAGTTTAAAAAATATGCCATAACAAATGTGTGATAAATTTTCACATTAAATTTCTGGGAAGGTTACTGTGCTTAAGTTTTACAACTGTATTTATCAAATACATTTTATACCTATTCTGTAATCACTGACTTGAAATCAGAAAAATTATAATTCTATGAATCTTTTCTATGAGATTAATTTGGTAAGCATATATAATAGTGCTAAATAACTTAAAGATTTACTATGACGTTCAGATTAGAATACTTAGTTGATGGAAATATCTATAATTTTTTTTTTCATCTTTTTGGATATCTTCAGCTCCAGAATACATGAGCCCTGTTAAGCCATCTGTATCCTGTTTCTGCTATTCTACACACACTTTTCTTTTATCATTAACAAACAGAAATATTAGTTAAAAATTTAAGTGAGGTTTTAGTTTTCTAAAGCTTATTGAATAATACAAACTGCAGCTCTTGTCGACTGACAAGTTCTGCAAACAGAAATATTAGTCAAAAATTTCAATGTGATTTTAGTTTTCTGAAGCTTGTTGAAGATCAATGTTATATTCAAAAGGGAGAGAGTCTTTTTTAAGCATTAGAGTTCCATGCTTGGTTCTGCTGGCAGCTAGTTGTAAGACTACAGGCATGTCAATTTACTTTTTCTGGGCCTCATTTCCCTATTATAAAAGGTGATTGTGATTAGATTTCTAAGATTCTTTCCACCTTTAACATTCTGTGATTTTTAAAAATTATAAGTGGAATCTGATGAAAACATAAGGGTTGATTCTAATTTTGTTATAAATACTATTTATTATACTTGATTTATACCTAACGTGACCATATAATTTGCCATCTAAACAAGAATAAACTTTTTTACAGTGAAAGGGGTACTGTTAGTAATGACTCAAGTATAGCGCCATTAAATCAGGACTGTTCCAAATAGACAAGAATGTCAGGTTACCTTATCTGTACCCCCATGCATTTTTCTGTTTGCTTCATTGCTTGTCAAAGAAGCTTATGTATTTATCAGTTTTAATTGATAAATTTTGAAATCTTGATAGATTTCCTGTTTTTTATTACAGATCCACTGTGTGTAGAGAGTAATGCAGCATCAAGTCACCAATCTTCAGCTAGTAAAAAAGGGATGTTCACAGATGATTTACACAAGCTGGTGGATGACTGGACTAAGGAAACAGTAGGAAATTCTCTTATTAAGCCAAGTTTAAACCAACTTAAACAGAGTCAACACAAACTGGACACAGACAACTGGAACAAGGTTTATGAAGTAAGTTCTTTATACCTGAGTCTCTTTATGAGTAGTAAAGCGATAAAATTTGATTCCCTTAGGCCATGGGCACAGTCAGTACTAGAGAGTGGTATGAATTGACAACAGAAAGGCCTTTAACCTTGTCTAGATCATTATTTCTTTGAGCAAATTTCAGACCCCGTGTCAGTAAACTTTCTGATTGAGTAAATATTTTCAAGCCATGATGTTGTAGCTGCTAACCTCTTTCATTCTAGTGTACAGCAGCAGACATAAATAATACATAAATGAATGGGCATGGCTTTGTTCCATTATAACTCAATTCACAAAAAATAGAAGTAATTGGCTACTGATTGCTAACCCTTGTTTTAGAATGTTAATTGTACTTAAAAAATCAACTATCAAAAGCGAAATCATCTGAAGTGAGAATCAGTTCAGTTCTATAGTTGCAAGAAGAGTTTCGGTTTTAAGGAACAGCTATTTCATGTTGTATATCAATTTTCCTCGAACCAATAAAATGTCTTATTTGTCCACAATGAAAAAGAATTTCAGAGCTCTTTAAGCTGGACTATTATAAAAGGCAGCTTAACTGTGTAGATGAGATGCCTAGTTAATTACATATGGCCTTACTCTGATATACATGTCTTTAAAATATAGAAGATGTCCACAGTACATTCTGAAGTGGAAAGAAGGCAGACTTAAAGAATATCTATCTGTGTATGTGTGTGTGTGTGTGTGCATATTGTACATCTATGTACAATATTTTTCCAGAGTTACATACATTATATATATGTGCATATGCATAGACATAGGCAATGCCATTAACAATTTGCTAAATGGTGGAATTTGGACCTTATTTTATTTGTACTTTTCTGTCTTTGAATTTTTAAGTATTTCTTTTCAATATAAGTCTATTAAAATGTGAATCAGGACTTAGAATCTAAACATTTACAGTTGACAGTGATATCTCTGTATGTGTGTGTTATTTGTATATGTGTGTGTATCGTTACTGCATATAGCTTGGTGAGCAAAGTCTAAAAATGCATTTATGGTGAATAAAAATGTTCAATATCCTAGATTCCCCAAACTAGTGAGCAGTGTATGTGCTTGGGGGATCTGTGTATTTATCTTATTCCTGGCACAGGATTATACATAGATTGTATCACCTTTGTAAAAATTGGAAGTGTTTAGAGACAGATTTCAAGGCTTAAGTGTATGTATGCTGCCAGTGAGAAATCCTCTGAGTGCTGTGTGAATGGAGGCTTTTGTTGATTGGTACTACAGTTGTTGATTGCAGTGTAGTGGGGAATGTTTAGAGGAAACATAGAGAATGGAATTTGAATGAAACTGGTGAAGGGTTTCCAGTTTCAGCTCAGTTATTTGCTAGTTTTTCAACTCTAGACAAATCATCTGCGCCTCCTCCGTTTTCTTGACTTTAAAACAAATATAATACTTGCCCTGCAAGATAGTTGTGAGAATTAAATAACACCTATAAAGTATCTAGTACATAGTAGGGAGAATATATACCATGACTATTTTTGTATTTTTAGGTTCAGTTTATTATATCTTTGTGTAGAGAGAATCTCACTATCTAATGTTCTTGCATGTTACTAATCTCTAGCCTTACTTTAAAATTTTGTCACAATTATGTGCCAGGTGCCTTACTGTATGCCAAGCCCTATGTCTAGACACAGGTTTTGATGAACAAAAACAAGTATACTCCCTATTCTTATGGATTTATACTCTAGTGGGATAGTTAGACATTAATGGACTTATATAAATATAAATTTTAATGTAATCAAGACTGCACAGGTGAGATTCGGATACGATGCAGAACGGGAAATTTAACCTAGTAAAAGAAAGTCAAGAAAAGCTTCTCTGAGGTGATAACTGAGTAGAGATCTGCAGGATGTGTTGATGTTAACTAAGTTAAAAGGGGAGGAGAATATGATTTTGAGCAAAAGGAACAGTACATATAAAGGCCTTGTCTGAGGAAAGAGAGCATGAAGAAACTGAAGTAGGCTCGTGTAGTTGAAGTAAAGGGAGCAGAAACATGTTGGTGCACAGTCAATCTAAGGAAATGTAGATAGGATCTTAAAAGTGGTGATAATAGTTACTTTGTCTTCATTTTATGAAAAATGGATAACCATTGAAACCTCGGGGTTGACATGATCAAATTTACTTTTCGAAATGTGCTTTTTGAAGCAAGAAGAAAGTATTACTGGGAATAAGGATCAATATTGGTAGACTAATTAAGAGTTAATGAGAGTAGTCCAAATAAAGGGGAATTTAGATGAAGAAAGGTAAAAAAAAAACTCCCCAAAGAGTTAAGGTAAAATGGGTAAGATTTAGTGATGGAATTGATATATGGCAGTTGTTGTCAAGACTAGGTTTCTAGTTGGTATAACAGACAACCATTTTAGTGTATGAATCACTTAAAGGGATTTGAGCACGTAGTATGTTTCAGTAGAGAAAATATCCTATGCTTGAGTTTGGTCACTGAAATCTGAGATACCTTTTAAATATCCAAGACAAGATTAAGTATAACAAGTCATTATCAACTCAGTCTTTGTTTAAAATAAAAATCTATTTATTGCTTGTAAAATATGTTCATCACAGAATTTACTCAATGCAGAAAAGTACAAATTTTAAAATGCTACCTTCAAGTAGATAGATATAATTTCAGGTATCTTTTTATACATATGGATGCATGGATATGACTAGGAAAATGTGGGCACACTAAGTTATTATTAAATTTAGTTTTACCTTAACAGAACAAAAAAACTGTTATGAAGAGATTGTTGAACTTTAAATAAATAAATGTGATTTGTTTGACTGCAAGGCATATTTTCATTCATTCTTGAGTGAAGCAAAAAACAATTACCTTAATTTAATTGAAAGAGTTTTAGCTGGACCATTTGATTTAGGAAAATTGGTATTAATACCAAGCTCTCCTTTAAGTGAAAATTATTTACATCCATTAGACTTACTATTCCTATGTGCCTAACTAAAATTTCATAATCTCTATACATATGCATATTTGTAATATCATAAGCTTAGAAGAAACAGACAATAATATATTTTCACTGCCAAAAACATAATTGCTTTGAGTTTACATTTCCAATAATAAAATAGATTTGTCAGATTTAAAAATTGTGATTAGAAGGGGATAAGGAAGATGACGTTTCTTGAGTACCTACTATATACCAGCCTTTCTCCTGCCACACTAAATCATGCTTATCTATCGGCAAAGAATTATGCAATAACACTGGCTTCTTTCTATGGCACTGAGAGAGAGAGACTGCCTGGGACTAGCAGAAAGAGTAGCAGAAATAAAAATAGAAGAGTAGTGTCAGCATGAGACATAAAATGTGAATAGAGATTTAGCATGGGCCTTGGAGTTAGCAGGAACTGTGTTAAATCCTTGCTTCACTGTGCGCTTTCTTACTGGTATTGAGTAATAACAATTTTGAGTGTCTAGTTCCTCATCTGAAAATATCTAACTTACAAGGGCAGTTATGAAGATGAAATGAAATGTGTGTAACTATGTTTAGTACACAAAAAGGCGAATACTGCGTAGCTACTTATAGTAATAATAGAAGTAATAAGCCAAATAAAATAGAAAGGATTATAGATGGATAAAAACATCTACAAATAAACTGATCTTTTGTTTTTATTTTTTTGTTAGAATACTCCATCTACTATGGGCTACACATCAACATGGATTTCTTCTCTGTCCCAAATCCGTGGAGCTGTCCCAACCTCTTTGCCACAAGGACTCCCACTCCCTTCATTTCCTGGGCCATTATCATATGGAATGCCCCATGTTTGTCAGTATAATGCTGTGGGGGGACCAGGATATCCACTACAGTGGGTAGGGATTTCAGGAACGCCACAACACTCTGTAGCAATTCCTGCCCAATCTGGGGGACCATTACAGCCGGGAATGAATTTGCAGGCGTTTCCAATTTCACCAGTGCAGAATCCATCCACAATCCCTCCTGGTCCCAAATGAATCAGGTAGATGATGAAGAACAGGGAGAATTTTTCAGAATTATTTTCAGGACACCTAAGATATTAAACCTTCTTTTTGGGTTTTGCAATGTTTTCCCTCACTTGTGTTTACTTTCAACTGTATATTTTTCGTTCCAATGTGGTATTTGATATAGCTCGTCACTCTGTAGATCTGTGCAGTTTGTGTATAGAATACTGCACGACAAATGTTTTCTTTTTTTCACTTCAAATCCTATCCTCTTTGATACTTGATTTTTTAAAAATACTGTTCAGAATGCTTTAGTAAGCTCAACTTGAGTATTACCATTTCCAGGACACTTCCCATACATTGCTGAGAAGCCCCCTCTTTTTGCTGCTACTATTTGCAGCTGGATGATACTTTTCTTTAAAATGTGTAAAAACTATTTAAATTGATATTCCCCAAATGTGGATGAAGTGAGGCCCTTCAACAGCTGGAGTCTTGTGGGATTCTTCACATACCTTAGGTGTATCTTTCACAGAAGGCAGGGAAACTTGTTGCAGGAAATGTTTTGGTGTATGAAATTAGAATAACCTGGTCAACCAATATAGAACATGACCCCATTTTAATGTGATTTTCTTCCCATTATCACAACAGTAGGAGGAATGAAGTCTTGTTTTAGGTGAGATGGAAAGAAAGGAGAAAACAGAGAACTGTAACAGTTCCTTGATACTGCAGACACTGTGGCTGTTTTAGGATTTGATAGTAATTCAAAGCAGCTAACTCCTTCTTTCTCATGTACATATTACATTGTTTCTGAGCATCTGAGAAGCATTGATTTGACATGAATTCTTTTGCAAGGGATATGTGCAGTTGATATGACTATCGTTTGGAGGGAATCTTTGTATTCTTAACAAAGATTTAAGTCACACCTCTAACGGTCCATTCTTCTTAAGTGAAATTTACTTGGTACAATAGGTTTTAAAGGCTTTGAGACTTACACATGAAACACTGGCTTTACTGGGTTCTAATAAATGTGGGGTGTACACTACCCTTCAGTGAGATACTAGAGCCTTGAAAGATACTATATTAAGTTACACTTAGCTTTTTTTGATTACCATTTTTTAGTGTTATAATGTCTTATTAGTTTCTACAGCATCTTAGATGATTTTAGATCTTAGATGATTTTGGCAGCCTCTTTAGATTCTGAGAGAGATCACTGTCAAGTTGCACTTTACTGGGTTTTATCCAGTTTCAGGAGGAGAGGAGACAATGTCAAGATATATACTTTTGGTTTTCAAGAAGGTTAACTATGATAATCTTTAAAAAGTTGGTTGTAGAATTACCTGATGCTCATTCTGTGAAGCCCAACAGAATTCTTAAATGGTATGTATCAACTACCTTTATACATGCTTAAAATACTTGATTTTTACTCTGAAGATTTTGAAATATATATTTACCTTATAATGAGTTCTATCTACTGGTAAATATTCCAAATTATCAGCCAACATTTCTGTGTAACAGATTTTCCTCCATATTCCTCTAAAGATATTATTCCATAAGCTTGCCGGGTAATGAGGAAAACTTAATAAGTTGACTTTTTTCCCATAGTCTACTTTATGAAATTCAATACCCTTTTTTTTTTTAAAAAAATGTATCTTCTATTGCTTACCTAGTTATGATCACACTCACCATTATGATGATTCTATCAGTATCATTTGGGGCATCCAGGACAGCATTTTGAGAATTGCTGTTGATGAGGGCCAGTTTCTTTTAATAAAACATACTCTGGCTTAGATGAGTCTTTCTAAATCTTATATGCAGATTCTTCAAATTTATTCTACAGTATTAATTTGTAAGTTGAAGTGACTTGAGGATATTAATGTAATGCAAATGCTTGCAATGTTTTCCATGTGTACAAAAAAATAATGCACCTAAAATCTGTAATTCTTTAAAACTGTTCATGTTTTATTATAGGAGTTGGCTTTGTATAAATTACAATGGAATTTACAAACTTTAAAGTAAAAATGCTGCAGGTTTTAAGATCCCTTCTTCTTTATTCACAATATTTTTAAACCGTATACCCTAGGATGAAAAACGCTCCATGGATGACATGCATAATTACATTTAATAAAATGGCTATTCTACTCCAAATATCCGCATTTTGCCACCACATCTGATTTATATATAACTCATCATTTCTTTGCCTGCAGACTTTTGCAGTGCCTTGTAATATTTAGAATCTTTTCAGATTTTTTTCTGGAAAGAAAAGTAGTCTTCTAAAGTTTGAAGATGGGGAATACTGTACAGCTGTCTCCATGCCGGCTGCAGTAGTTGGGTTAATGTATATGTTATATATACATTGTGTATATGTAACATGTGCAAGTTTTAAAATGCAGAAAAAATGTGTTTGTGCAGAAATGAAAACAGTGTTATTCACATCACTGTGGTATTTTATGTATTTTTCCCATTACTTAAATGTTTGAATCAGATTATAGTCATTTTGACTGTAAATATTGGCTAGTTTTCTATCTTGGGATTTTGCATTATTTCATAATTTTGCTAAATCATATAATAGTGCTGTTTTCATCCGTGCTGAGAAATAATTAACTCTTGAGGTAAAACTCAAAAATTACCATCTTAATAAGGAGCCTACTATATAACAAGGGCTTTCTACCTATTTCCAAAACCACACAAACTGTCCTTTTTCATTTCCTTCTTGTAGAAGAGGAAAAGGTTATTCTAAACATCTGCTTGTAAAATTTATTTTGGGGGTAGTCTCTATGTCCAACCACCATGTTTACTTCTCAAAGTGCAAATCTGATGAACATAGTACTGTATCTCTATATGTGGCAATGTGAGCATTTCATTATGAAGTACCTGCTGCTATATTTGTGATGTTGGATGTAACATCTTAAGAATATGAAACACTTTTGGTGTAAATCTAATGCAAATAACCCTATGTATATTTGTAGCAGTCTCAAATCTCTACCTAAGGTAATTTGCTGTAATATAACAACTACCCATTCTCTTTTCCATCATTTTCTTGCCATTTTTTTAATCAAGCATGAATGTGAATGGTTTGACAGTAAAATTACCTGTGAGAATTTAAAGGCACTTTTCTGCTGCGATTCTTGGATTAAAAGTGGAGGTTATATACAATACAATGGGATATATCATTTTAGAGCCCCAGATTTTATTCTAGTCCAATTACTTTTGTTTATCTACCTCGTTTTCAGTGCTGTTTTGGGGTGCACAAGTAAACACTGCCTGTGAGACTTGCTTTTTTGCCTTGATTCTGAGTATTTTTTAAGGTTATAAATCCTAGCCTGCCTCTGTGTCCCAGTGCTAATAATATGAGTTTGAGTTGAGAGGGACCATCACTCTGCCACCAATCTGTAGTTAAGTGAAGGAACCATGTGGCCTCTGTGAAATAAACCTTGAGGATTTGGGGATGGAGAGCAGAAAATAAATCCAGCAGGTGGCAATATAGGACTTAGTTATAGGAGTTATTTGTAAAACAAATGATAAGAAAGTACCTGATTAGACAGTCTAGTGCCTGTTACTTTGCATCTCTTATTAGAGGTGCATTTCTCATGTGCCTAAAGGGCTATGGGTTGAAATTGCTTTAACTACCACAGTTAAATATTTGACAAATCCTACAGCAATGGCCTGTCATTCAGCTTATTAGCACACTGCTACGTTTTTGCAGTGATATTTTGTTACTTTAAAATGGTCTATATTTTTAGTTGGATTGTAGTTGGTGGTAACTGTCTATCCAGTCTCTAAAATTCATGGAGGCACTGGCTTTTTCTTTGCTGTCTTTGCAAAGTGATAACAATGATATATTACTTTTTTCTCCAGAACATTCAGCAAATGTTTCTAAACCACATGTTCCTTGTTTCATATATTTACTGTGTTATACGGTAGCTTATTTAATCTTGGTAAATACTGTGTTTCAGGCATCATGTATAAGTCCATTCCTGAGGTTCATTTGCCATTAATTTGGTTTCAGTTATTTAATCTTTTGTTTGTTTCAGTAAAACGTGAGCTATTTGAGGAGGTGTGCAGGTCATTTTCTAGAATTGATGGTTCATTTTTCATTCTATATTTGACTGGAATTTTGTTTTCCCTTCTTTGTTTAGATGATGAATCATTAAATGGGGAATGGGTATAGAAAAGGCCATTGACTTGGTAAATGTAATTTCTGGGATTGAAATTTTTTAAAGATCCAGATTGTAAAATGGTACTACTCAAACTTGGTAAAATCCCTTGAAGTGAAATGAGTAGAAAATATTTATGGAGTCAAGTGCTTTCAGATCACTTTGGAAATAGTTTTTTATATAAAGGATGAATATAAACATTGGTCAGGATCTTTGATAGCCAACATACGTAGGGACCTAGAATAGTAACCAGGTTACACTGAAGTTGTTTTTTAACTGAAATAGCTGGAAGAGTATATAAACCAACAGCTTGCATTCTGGAATGTTTTCTTTTAATTGAAAACATAATCCAAAGAAAAAGACTAAAAGTCAAGCAAGAAAGAATGAGACAAACTGGGTTCTAAGAAAAAATGTGCTAGTGTAATAAAAACTGCTAAATGTGTGCTTGTCATCCTTCCAACTTCGTTTTTACGTTGTATTTTTTTCCACTATAACTTAAAACTTTAGATTGAGGTTTGTGGTCCAGAAAACACTCTCAGCAGAAATAATGACTGACTGGAAAGTACAGTTGTTCAAGGTCTGTCATGCTCAATCACTTACAGCTGTAATCTGTTTGATATGAATATTAAGCATGTAGACCTAGTGCAGCATGGGAACCACTCAGGAAGTTTATGCAACTAATAAACTTTCACACATAATTTACTATGAAGTATGCAGAATTTCCGCCTCTCCTCTACACTTAACGTTTAGTTGATATGTGAATTCTCCTTTCTTAATTGGGGAATGTAGCATTATATAGAATGTTGATTTTAATTCTTAACATTAATTGTTTTTCTTTTGTAAACCAAGCGATCTGCCTTTAGGTCTAATTTTGGTTCTTGGAAAACATGATTTTTATTTCATTTGTACCCACCACTGTAAGAATTTTGTTTGTTTCCTGGGAATTTTGTTTTGAAACAGAAAATAAAGGCTGTGTTAAAATAAGTATGTTATTAAAATGCTGTCATAGTCACTGCAATTATCTGGTTCTTTATTTACCAAATGTAATCTAGCCGATTTCAAAAATTTAGTCCCATGGAGTATGCTGGCTGACCAAGCTATATGTTCCCTCTTGATTTATTTATTTCAACAAAATTTGAGTTAAACTTCTTTTCTACACTTGTAAATGAGCCATAATTTTAACAGTCGCTGTGATTTACTGAGTACCTAATATGTTAGGGTTTTACCTGTGATATTTTTAAATTTGCAATCTTAAAAGAGAAATCTATTATTCCCACTTTACAGAGTTAATTTGAGGATCACAGCAATTAAAAGACTTACCAAGGTCACATAGCTAACCTTTAGTTAAGTGGGAATCCTGGATCCAAACCCAGGGTATAGGCAAAACTCTGGATCATACAGACTCTCTAATGTACTGCATGAATAACAATCCAAATACATTTGGAATAGGTTTTCATCTAATTATTAGAACTGGTATGTGTTTTTGTGAAGCTATCACCAGTGCTTCTTTTGTAATTCCAGAAGTGAAGTATGTGCTTATCATACAAGCAAGGATTTAGAATGTTCCCTTCGCAGACACTTAAGGAGTGATTATGGGCCACCTTTAGAAAACAGTACATTTGGGAATCTTTCACCACACTACAGTGATTTGGGAAATTGTCACATGAGGTCATATCACTTGTTAAGCTGATCATATAGGTAGAAGGGTCGTGCATATATTTATGTAAACCAGCCATGGGAAGAGAGTATGTGTTCTATAAGAAATATACAAAATTAGATGAGGATTTTTAAAGTTTTGACTTTAAAGCCTCCAATGATAGTGAGGCTTTCTGTCTTAGATGAACCCTAAAGGGAAGACACAAAGTACATAACTGAATGACTGGGGTTTTTGATTCTCACACTTATGAAAAAAGACCGATGGGGGGGGGACCTCCATTTTTCCATTGGTCAAATGAGGTGGTTGTATTAAGTGAGATATGTAAATACAGCTACCTTTGTCCCTAATTTACTGTTTGTTGCTATAAAATATAGATTATTGTTAGACATCTCTGATGACTTTCACACTAAACTTGCACTTGGGAAATCAGGCTTGTTTGGAATTGGGCTCTGATTCTTTTTACAACTGATACAGATACCTTTGGAATCTGGCAGATCTGGCTTTGTATTTTAGCTTTGTGAATGCCAGAAAGTTTCTTAACTCTCCAGCAACAATTTCCTTATTTGTTAACAAAGATAACTGCTTGGTGGGGTTGTTTAAGACTAAACGAAGGGGCTTCCTGATGGCCTAGGGGTTAAATCTCCAGGCTATCACTGGATGGCCTGACTAAGATACCTGGCCAGAGAGCTAATCCACATAGCTCAGCAGACCTCTCCTGTCTTGCCTGTTGCTCCCCTCAGCAGTAAATCTCAGTAGATCTGTATGTTCCGCTCCCCACTCTGTTTCTTGTGAGTCCTCTCAGCCCCTCTCAGTCCAACTGGCTTACACCCCACTTCTTCTATGCAAAAATAAATAAATAAATGAAAAAGGACATAAAGGGCTTCCCACTATCGCTGGAACATAGTAGGTTTGCTCAAACAATAGTAATGAATATTAAAGAGACCCTACATATCACTCTTTTAAGAGGAAACAGATGACAAAACAACTCAAACTATGGATCAATGTCTGTTGGTGCTAGGTGATGTAATAAAGTGAGGTTCAGGGTTAAAGTGTTTGATTTGGGGCCTTAAGACACTATATACCCTGTTCAAATCTGCAATAATTAATAAGCACCACCAGGTTAAGGATGAGAAGACAGAATTAAGTCTAGTAAAAAATTTAGAAGGGGCTGATGTTGTACTATTTAAAGAAAAGGTGGGTCTGCAAAAAGGAGACACAAACAAGTGAAGAAGCACAGTACAGATGACAGTCCAAATAGGAGCTGGACCTATGGGGTAGACAGATGGGAATTGGAAAGGACTACTCACATGGGTGTTACAAATTAGGAAATTGGCCCAGGAATTTAAACAGTACTTATAAAGTTTCTTCATCCAACTCAGGTGTTCTCAGCCCTTGTTGCATATTAAAGACATCTGGGGAACTCTTTTTAAAAAATTAGTGTTGTGATTATAAAACTGAATATAATAGCACTAGTGAGTTAAATAAGTGTAAACACTTATAAATGGTTAAGATGGTATGTTTTATGTTGTATATATTTTACCACAATTTAAAATAAATAAGAAATTAGTGTCTGGGTTCCATATCTAGAATCAGTATTGTTTTAAAAGCTCCCCAGGTATTACATTATTACCATATATATTTTCTTCAGCTAAGAGAGAAGAAGACATGATTTAGTGTACATTTGTTACTTCCAGCCACAACTGAGAACAGAATTAGTTCAGAATGTCACAGGTCCATGCAAAGAACAAAAAAGGACTATTTTGGTATGAGCAAGGTTCTCTCAGAGGTGGCTGCAGCAATCAGATGGCAATTACTGTGGTCCCTACTCAGAGACAAGTTCTAGACAGCAGCATGCAGTGCAACAATTTGTGTCAGCTTCCCTGGACTTGGACTTTCCTATTTCTATCACTGTGGCTTCCACAAATGCACAAGCTATGGGTTTATTTGGACTTCTGTTTCTTGATCTTCAGCCTGTGCATTTTTTCTTCTCCAACTTAACTTTTATGGTACAGAAGCTTCAAAGAAATTAGCTCTAAGGGAGAGAATGTATAATATATATTAATGTGTACATGTCATGTTTATGGTGTGTGTATGTATCTATATGTGTGTGTGTGTATGTATAACAGGTTTGAGAACCATATTGTTTCCTAACTAATATATTAACTTCTCTGCCATTAGGCAGTTGCTGGTTCAAGAAACAATACAGCCTCATTAGACCTTATGAATTATTTCCTTAACCATATGAGGTTATAGCCTCTCCAGTAGGCTTCAAAGATTTGGGCAAAGGAGAAAGCTAAATGAGCCTCTTGTAGAAACTGAACAGCTAGTTACTACTTTGGTGGAATATGTCATATGCTGATTTCAATTGGAACCTTCCAATTCACTCATAAGAATTAATAGGTAATTACTATGCCAGTTGTTACACTAAGGACTTTTTCTATGTTATTTAATCTTTACAAACTTAAGTATCATTTACAAGGTAAGTATCATTACCATCTTCCTTCTAAGCTCCTTACTTACCTTGAAAACTGCTTTCTCCCTGTTCTTAATTTTGGGCATGCAGTTAAGTACCAAATAACTCTGTTGAACAAATTACTCTTATTTCATAGATACAATTTAATTTGTGAGATTAAATAACTTGATAAAGTTATATTGCTAATAAGGTTTTGAACTGGTATTGGAATCCAGATCTTGGTTCCAAATCTCACTTTTAAGCATGGTTTTATGACATCTATCCTCTTGTTTTCAGAATTTTGGTCTCTATTATCTCTACCCTCTTTATGGCTTTTGTCCAGCATAAAGTTTTTCCTGCACTATATGATAAGACTTTTGTGTGTAAATAATAAAATCCCAATTTGAACAAGCTTAAAAGAGAGACTTATTATAAAGATGGTGATTACTCACAAAACCCAGTTATAAAGCAAAGGGGCCTTAGGAACAAATAAATCAGTTGCTCCAATGCAGCCACGAATTTTCATCTCTCCCAGTTCAAATTTAGGATTGTTTCTGCTTCAACCATAAAAATAAGATAGAAAAAGTGATAGAAAGGGGGTGCTGGGAAGATAAAACAATGGATAATTAACTATAGACCTCATTTTGACTGCCCCATAAACACATAAGTCATTTCCCCTGTATCTACATTCCAACAATGTCCATTGTATGGACACTTGCAGGTCATAAGCATTCAGAAGTCAGAAAAAAGATGGGATGGTGTTCCCCTTCCTCATCAAGTTCAGTAACAATCTAAATGTGCTTCTGTTGATCTTGCAACCTTTAGTAAACCTGTCACCAGTAGATTAACTGGCAGTTAGGAATAATTAGATTAACCACAATCAAAATTCCCTTTTAGGAAAGGGTAGTGGCACCTAGTATCAGCTACAGGGTCTGACTACGCATCATTTCTCCCTGGATAGAAATAAATTACAATCATATAAAATGTTATGGGAGCCAATTTATTGATGGCCTTCTTCCTTAACTGGGACCTATGGCATGCTCAAGAAAAGCAGTAATTCTCAAATTTAAAGAGTGCCTTATAATCACCTGGAGGGCTAATAAGACCTGCAACAACTCTACACAAACACTACATTTGTGTTTGTACAAAAAAA
Source organism: Condylura cristata (assembly GCF_000260355.1). NCBI lineage: Eukaryota > Metazoa > Chordata > Mammalia > Eulipotyphla > Talpidae > Condylura > Condylura cristata. Next base: position 1,210,014 of record NW_004567154.1, on the reverse strand, counting down.
GACCTGACTAAAGTTGAGCAGCCTAAGATTGTGTCCCTTGGATGACCTAGTTTCCAACTAGAAAAGCTCTGGGTTGTCAAATTACTTTGTTCTAGTCAACACCCGACAATGAATCTCTGATCTCCCTTCCTTAGAGCATTTACTAAAAGGGGCTTGTGAATTCTTCCCCTGTCCCTTTGATGTCTGTGTATTTCCTACAATTCCAGAGTGTGTCTTTCAAGGACCAGTCCTTTGACATGTAATTAACAGGAAGGATAAGTCTTCAGTCTCCCAGTCTCTGTGGAAGGATTGACTCATAACTTCTTTAACTGCCAGCTAGCAGACACAGTTGGCCTAATTGTATTTACATTGACCAACCCTGTATAATTTTTTGCTTCTCGGACTCTACTGAGCCCTTTTTTGCTCCTCTCCCCCATTCTCCCTTTAAAATGCCAAATCACCTCTGCACAAATGGGAAGAAAGTTCTGCTCATTCCTCTATTAGCAATAACTGAATAAAATCTGTTATCACCACTTTAATGCTGGGCTTTGTTTATCTGTAATACTACCGAACCACAGATTACTGAACACTGCTCCCTCCACCCCACCCCTGCTCCCAGTGTTTCTGATTCTAGAAGTCGGGTTTAGCCAAGAATTTACATTTTTAACAGTTTTTGGTGATTCTAATATGCTGGTTGATACTTTGAGAATCATTGCTTTGGCTCATGGTCTCTATTCTCCAGATATGACTTTTCAGTGACACAGATTCCTCAAAATATTTGACTGCCCGTTGATTTCACTTAAGGAAACTCAAAATGTTAATAGCACCAAGAATCTTGTCAAGTTATGTATTGAGTCTTCAAATTTTTAAAAATTTATTTATGCATACAGAGGTGGGGTACAGGCCAAAGTTACAAAGGCGTTGAGAGGATTCACCAGAGTGGGGAGCAGAACAGGCAGATCACGAAGTACACTGCTGAGGGGAGCAGCAGATGAGACAGGAGAGGTCTGCTGAGCCATGTGGATCACCTCCAGGTGGGGATCTAACTCTCACTAAAATGGCCATTGCTTGGCTTGGTTTTGCAGTGCAGCGCTCCAACCCACTGCACCACTAGGGAGGGCCAAACCTTCAGATCTTTTAAGGGGAATAACTGAGCCCACCCTGTTTCAGCTTCTATTTCTTAGCACTCCACCTAAAGACTTGACTCATACTCCCTCGCCTTCAGCTCATGGTTTTGAATTCAGAATGTATATAGGAAACACAGGCTAAGAAGCCTTTCATATCTGGTCTTCTCTGGGAATATTAACCACTCTTCCTTGTATGCAACTGCATGCATTTACAGAGGGAGACATCACATTTGAGGAGTTGGAGAACAAGAAATGCAAGAGGCTTATACAGAAAACAGTATTACCTGTTATCTACATGCTAGTTTCCTAATCAGTGAAACGTTTGAAATGAAACAGAGTTCTATTGCTATAAGTCAGCAAAGCCCAAGAATATTTGATCCTTAACAATCACATATCTTTGGATACAAGTAGAAGTGTGGCTTTATTTTGAATTTCAAAAGCAATAAGCAACTGCTTCTTTAACACAGAATGTCAGCATCCCATTAACTTATATGAAGATCTCGAATCTCTACTAATTTCATATGGTAGGGTCTATAATTTGCCACACTGCATTTCTGGTAATTGTTCTCGAATTAACATTTTTTTGGTCATAGTTTCTAACACAACTCTATCTTAAAATTGGTAATAGTGGGCCTTCCCTGGTGGCGCAGTGGGTTAAAGCACAGCACTGTGAAGCTAAAGCCACCTCAGCATGAGTTCAATCCCCAGCCCCTGAGGAGACAGCATGGCACGGCAGACCTCTCTTGACCCACCAGCTGCTCTCAGCAGTGTACTTCATCAGTCGCCTGTTCTGTTCCCCCACGCTGTCTCTGGTGAATCCTCTCAGCACCCCTGCACCTCTGGTCTGTATCCCAGCTCTGTATGCATAAATAAATAAATCTTTTAAAAAATGGTAATAGTCAGAATATGGGATTGGCTCAGAGAAGCCAAAGGCAAGAATGCTTCAAGAATGATCTAGAACTTGGGATTAAAACACAATGAAAACTCCCCATTTCTCATCTCTGCTTTGAGACGTCAAAGTTCTCTTTCCACAGATCAGCGTCTTTACTTCTGTTTCTATGGTGGGAAAATTTACTGCTGATAGCTTCCAAGTTTTACACGTGGGGAAATCTGATCTCTCTGGTCCAATTCCAGATTTCTATGGAATGAAATTCTGATTGTTCAATTTTGGATTAGTCATCATTCTCTGACTCAATTAGCTATGGTTATGGGAACATGATAGTTTTTTCTTTCTTCTTCTTCTTCTTTTTTTTTTTTTTTTTTTTGGTAACTCTGGGTGGTAGGGAGTGGGTCAAGTCCAAAAATGCAAGGCTGGGTAGATAATCCAACAGGTGTCCATTATACTAGAAAGCCTCTATTCTTTCCATCCCTCATCTTTTCAAGTCACTGCTCTCTTCTTTCACTGGTGGCTTTCAAAAGAGTTTCCTATGTGCTCTGTTTTACCATCTACTTATTTCTTCCCAATCTGGCTTGTCTCCACTATTCTTTTATGTAGTTTAAAGTGTTTTCAGTGATTGCATCCTAATAGACTGTTCTCAGACTTTATTCATCTTCACTAGTCTTGAGTTCTGCACTTTTGTGTTAAAACTGACAGTATTTATCTCCTTCCATTAAGGTCCAAGTCCAGTCTGGTTAGCAATCTAGTTAGAGAATAGAATATGTTTGTCTTCTGTCCTTTTGCTGAAAGAGTGGGCCCTAAATCCAGCAGACTGGTGCAACATCAAAATCAAATAATGAGTATTCTGAAAATAGATTTTTATTTCAAAATACTGTGATTCTGTATATCTGGAACTGGAGCCCCTAAGGTTATATTGCAAGAGCTATCTGACTGATTGCTTTGCACTGAAGTTTGGAAACAAAGGTTCTAACTCTAGTTCATTGTAACTCAGTACGAGAAAGATGTAACTTTAATCTAGTTTAATCTGTGTAGGTGCTTATCTCCTTGACCAAACAGGTCCTGAGGACAAGGCATATCCACTGCCCTGGGGAAATAAAAACCGTAAGTTTCACCATTCATTAACTGAGGCAAGCAACTCCTCTACAAAGAATTACAATCCATAAAAGTAAGTAGATTACTGTGAAAATGCTGGTTATTATATTTACATCTCATATGTGTCCTTTTGTAACAGGGTGGTCCCCAGAAAAAGGGGAGGTGCCAGGTTCCATGCCCCACCCAAGGGAGGGTGGAGCTGAGCAGGGCGGAGAAGAATCTGGAAAGGAGACTGGAGAAGGGAGGAAGAAAAGATGGAAAGCAAAAAGGAGACCGGGAGAAGGCACATGGAGCAAGAGACACGTGAAGAAGCTGTATTTGCTTCTTGGTCCTGGACTGGTTAAAACAGATGTGGGTGAGAGACCTATGGGGAGGTTAATAATGGCAATGTTGGTCTTGATTTTGATTTTGCTCTTTTCCTCCCAGACTTGTCTGTTTCTGACTCTTTTCTATGGGTGCTGGCCAGAAGGTGGTTTAGACTGTGGCAGGCTTCGGGCCTTGGGCCTTGGGCCTTGCTTTGGGCCAACCCTGTTTGGCTAAACATTTACCCAGGAGGGGTCGGGTGACTTTGGGTGCTTGGATTGCAAACTATATTCTTTGTCTTTTTTGTATTACACAATAATTTCATTAAAGTTACTTTCCACTGAAGGTCATATATTTTTTGTCTTAATGCAGCAGATGGCAGAACCTAGAGTAGGCAGGTTTGGGGGTTCTGGGTGCCCCTCTTCAGGCCCTGAAACACTTTCTCATTCATTAAAGAAAGACTACACATACTATTTTTTCTCCAAGAAGAAGTAATTCTCCCTCCTGGGAAATTTTAGCATACTTTAGTTGAAATTCAGTGAATCCACTCAACTGCCTCCCTCTCCCATGATGCATCACTGCCTCTTCCCCACTCCTTTTCCTGGGAAGGGTGGTAAATAGTTTGCAGCAACTCAGTGGATGCCAGCAGCTGGAGTGCAAATCCTAAACAAGTTATCAGGCCCCGCCACCTGTGATCTTGTGAGCGAAAAGGGTTGACCAGGGTGGTAACCTTGCTCTCCACTTTGTCCCCAAGCCGTAAAGAAGACCACAACTCCCAAAATGCCCTTTCATTCAGCTCTGCCCCGCCTTTCCCCTCCGCTCCCACTCCACCAGCTGAAAGCGTGTATCTTAGAAAAGACAAGGCAACATGGCTCCCAGAGGCTCACAGCCCCTTTATCCCCCGCCCTTTGAGGTGGTGTAGAGCGGCCGGGGTGGGGGGAGGGGGGCGGAAGAAATTAACTGGAGCCCACCACCGCTTTTAACGTCCCAGTTTCTCTCCTGTCGGGCGACCTCAACCCTCTCCACCCAATTACAGTCTGTGGGCACGCGTCCACTCCACCCCGCCCTCATTCCCTCACCCCTCCTTCGCGTCGGGAATCTTCCCCCGCCTTCCCGTCGCCCCCACCTCTCGCCCCCTCCCCCTCAGTCCTTCCGCGGAGTGCGCACGCGCCCGCCCCCAACTTCGCGCCCAGACCGCCGCCTAGTCCGTTAGCGCAGCCGCTGTGTCGTCTGTCCACGGACGAAGCATGGGCGTCCAGGGCTTCCAAGAGTTCCTGGAAAAGCGCTGCCCCGGGGCCGTGGTGCCCGTGGACCTCCTCAAACTCGCGCGTACGGTCTCGCGCCAGCAACAGCAGCAGCACCAGCAGCGCCAACTGCCACCTTCGGCTGCCCTGTCACCGGGAGCTCCACGCGCCTTCAGGGGCTCTGCGCCTGTGCCGATGCCGCTCCCGCCTGCTGCCTTGGGTGCCTACTCCGGGGGCGCGGGACCGACTCGGCACCATCATCCCGCTCACCACTTCTATCACCACAGCCAGGCGCACCCCGGGCTGCACCCGCCGCCGCTGCCGCCGCCCCCCCCTCCTTTGCCCGGGGCCCGAGTGTTGGTGGACGCGGGCTCGGCGCTGCCGCGGCTTTATGGCGGCTACCAGACGGACTGGGTGTGTGGCGGCCAGTGGAACGCTATGCTGGGCTACTTGTCGGCGCTGTGCCAGGCTTGCGCCTATCCCGGCGGCGACGGCCTGGAATTGGTGGTCATGTTCCCCGGCGGCCTGGGTAAGGACCGGCTGGCAGAGTGGGGCCGTCGGTGCCAGGCCGAGCGGCAGACAGCGCAACTGATCGTGGGACACGTGGGCAACAAGGGCACCCCTCCTCCACGGGCCTGGTTCCTGCCACCGGCCTGCCTGAGCCACTGCGTGAGATTAGCACTCATCCGCTTCCGGGTCAAGGTGAGGGAGGGGCCGGATCTTAAATAATATACCCCACACCTGTTCCTTCTTAACTGAACACCTAACTATCCACTTGCCTCCCTCCCTTCTACCTACTCACCACCGGCCCAGCTAACCCGGTTAACCAACTACCCTCAACCATTTTATCCATCTACCCTCCCCTTCATCCCACTTCCAACCAGTTAGCTCACCTACATAACCACATCTCTGTCAGTGTCATCCCAGTAACTCCCTTTACCTTCAGTTGCCCACTTGGCTTATCCTAGGTTTTAGCAGCATTTTTTCCACCTGTTTACTGCATCCGGCTGAAATGCCTTTCTCTGAATTTTTACCCTTGGCATCTCTCTGCTCTGTGTCTTTCCACCTTTTCAGCAAATCAGACATGTTAATTGAACACCCACAACTTCCCTGCCCATTTTGACCCAGTGCCGCTTTTTTACCCATCTATTGATTTTTTTTTTTCATTTCATCATGTTTCTGTCTCCTACCTTAACTTAAACAAATATCCTACTGATTCAGTTACTCTTAACAAATATTAACCATCTGAGAGTAAGGAGCTTTAAAAGCATTGAGACATGTTTCCTGCCTTTGTAAAATATATTGAATATAAACACACAAAACGTTTATTTAATGGTATGAATGTATATATGATCTTGCTTTCTGGTACATATTTTAAGTTCAGCACCTATTTTTTCCAGCTAGGGTTGAGGGAGGGTGGAGAGATCTGTGGGCTTAAATGATCAGGAGAGACTTCCCTGAGGACTTTGAATCTCACCTGGTCTCTAAGGATCAGGTTGGTTTTGAATGGGTTACAGGTTTGAAAGGAGACTGCTTTAAGTGGGAGAGAAAACGGGCAGAAGCAAAGGGGAATATCAGTGTGTGAGGCCCCATGGGCAGTTAAATCCAATCACTGCATGTAGTTGGGGCCTTCAGAACAACTTGGCAGCATCCCCAGTGTTTGGCACCACTGTTACTACTCTGGCTTTCCCATACTCTTAGGTTTCAAGTTCCTACGTGGAAGGAATAGCAGGTTTGAAAAGTACGGAAGGTGGGCAGGAAGAATAAAAGTACAGGGTTGGGTAGGATGACACCTCAAACGCATGCTCCAACCAAGACTCTTGGAGATATTTTCAGTTAGAAGACAGGACAGGAAATTGAGGAAATCGTAGACCAATAAAATGGTGCTGGGTGGATTAATAATAAGAAAAGAAGTCACAAGGTAGAGACAGAAAGACCTACCTAGAGAAGCTTGCAGTGGTCATAGAGTTTATTACTAGAACCCCATCATACTAGAGTCTTGTGCCCAGCAAGTCAAATCTGTACTTAGATGGGGTAGAGTTTAGCTGTTTTTAAGTTAAGGTAAATCCAATCGTGAATGAACTATCTCAGACATATAAAGTAGGACACTCATTTGCTTGCTTTCCTAGCGGAACATTTTTCAGTAGATTTTTTCACAGCCATTCTCTGTATTTTGGTTTCGTTGCTCCCACCCAAGCTTTAAGAACATTTTGGCCTACTTGTTATTAACCTGATTGCTGGCAACAGTGACTATCAAGCAATGATAGACATTTACTGTGTGTCAGGTAATAGTCTTTGTCCTTAAGAAAAAAGAAGTCACATTTGATTCTCAAAATACCAATGAAGCTGTTTTTCCTGTTTTCCAAATGAGGAAACCAAGGCACAGGAGCTTTAAAAATCACCCAACAATAAACAGCAGAACTGGGATTCATGCCCAGGCAGTTTGGCTCCAAAGCTCATACTCTTAACAGAGTGGTCTAAATGAATCTAATACCAGTATTCCAAATATTTGAACCTAAATTTATGGTATAGTATAGTTTAATATTTTCTAATGTGCAAATGGAACAAAACAATTTTGAATTAGTAAAAATAAATAATAAAATCAGGTGCAGGCCTAGCCATCAAGCAATTCCAACTGTTTGATCACATGGTAAGATTGTGTTTAGCTTTGGGAACACTGCAAGTCTCTTTTCAAAATGGCTGTATCATTTTACATTCCTACCACCAACGAAAAAGTGTTTCTTTTCTGCATCCTCACCCAAAAAATATTGAATCTTTCGAGATTAGATCATTCCCTCAATTTAAGCTTCTGGGTAAAACAGGTGGGCTCATTTTTGTTACTCATTTGTTGAGTGTGTCTATAGACTAGGTCTGTGCAGGTTGTTGAGGCTGCAGAGGTAAATAAGGAGATAACCTGCTCTCATTGAGGTCTGGGTTTTCAGACAGACTGTAAACAAAGTTGAGATACTGTGAACTAATTACAAATGATGGAGAAAGAGTTCCTATGATGGGCATTGGTAGTTCTAGGTGAGGGAGTGAAGTTGGGGCAGGCTTCACAGATTGGTGCTGACCCTTGACAAGGGCTGGGAAGGATTGCTGGAAGGAATGACCTGTGAACTCTAAATAGACTTTGATTAAAGGTTGGTAGGGTAATTGAACACTGACTACAGGTTTGTGAATTCCAGATTTTCTTTTCGCACCTGTACCCCAAGAGAGTTTTTGAAAGCAACCCACTGTAATATTGCCTACATAGCCTTGTTGTTAAAACCCAGTAGTTCGTCAAAAAAAATGAAGATGGGTTGATATGTAATCAGGAAGTATAATAAAGAATTTTGGTGGTGGGCTATTCAGGTGTTCATTATAATATTTGAGTTTTGCCATTCGTTTGAGTTTTTCATAATGAAATGCTGGAAAAGGGCCTTCCCTGGTGGCGCAGTGGGTTAGGACACAGCACTGCAAGCTAGCCACAGCCACCTCAGTGTGAGTTCAATCCCATGGCACAGCAGACCTCTCTTGGCCTCTCAGGCTGCTCCTCTCAGCAGTGTACTTCGTCGATCTGCCTGTTCTGCTCCCCAGTCTGTCTCTGGTGAAGCCTCTCACCACCCCTGCACCTCTGGCCTGTACCCCAGCTCTGTATGCATAAATAAATAACTCTTTTAAAAATGCTGGAAAAGGGGAAAATTCCAGCAGTTCTCTTTAGTCCTAGAACCACCACTTGGGGAATATATAAATCTTAGTCCCTATGCTTAATAATAACAGACTCTTCAATCTTTACATATTCTCCATAATGTCTTAACATATTTTAGGTGCAGGACACATTTCTCCCCTGGATGAATATATCACTTATCCTAAGATTGACTTTTAGAGACTATAGGATGGTTCTTAATATAGTGGATTTAAGACTCCAAAATTGCAGATGTGTAGGCGCATGTATCTATAAATGTACCAGTAGAATGGAGTTTTCGCATGGTTCTGGTCAGTGGTTATTGTTGGAATAACAGGTGATTTTCTGGATTATATATAGCATAGGCTTGAAAAGGATTTTAATAACTGATTGTAGTTTGCCTTTTCAGAGGAGTGTTCTAAGATCTTAACAATAGTAGTTTTTCACTTGGATGATCTATACTTACCATTTCTTTTGACTGAAAGCTGTACCTTTAGAACAAAACACATAACTTTTTTTCTCTCCTTGGTTTTGTTCTTCAGACAAGGCCACACAATGGGCCTTTGTTTCCAGTCTTATTTTCACTTGTGATAGAAAAAGTAGAAGTGGAGGGATTAAATAAAAGATAAATTGCTAGGTTGTTTATTTAGCTTTAAATAATTTAGAACTTCCCATGAAAAGATTGAGTGCATATTACTGGGATGGATGTTATTATTTGGTTGACTTTGTGTGTTCTACAAACCTTTGTATGTGCTAATCACCAGTAGAAGAAAAATTAAGAAAAACTCACAAATTGTTAGCCTGTTTTCTTCCTAAGAGTCTCAGAAATACAGCAAACCTAAAGCAACTTTAGAACTTGGTTGGGAGATGAGTACAGTAGGTAAAGAACGATGCTTTATTTTAATGGTTAATCACACCCACCACTTAACAGTTATAATTCTTTACAATGTGACAATTAGAGAAAAGTGAAGTGATTTAAAGAAAAACATTAAGCCGCAGTATTTGGATATGGCTGAAATCACATTGACCAAAGTTTGAAAACTCTGACCAAAGGACTGATGGCATTTTGTGCTTTTGTTCTCTGGAATACAGTTAAAGCAATGGCTGCTATGCCTCCTTATTATTTAATTAATCCTCAAGTGTAGACATATCCTGAAAAGTCAGTATCTCTTCTAGGTGCTCTAGTGTCGAGAAGGGGTAATAATGCTATGATCAATAATTATTACTACTTCTTGATTTCCAAGTTGTATATAAAATACTTTCAGAATTTTAATCCTCGTAACTTACAGGATGCACCGTATTCTTTCCCATTTGACAGTTGGATAGCTAAAGTGCGAAGAGGTAAAATGATTTTCTCTAGTTTGAACACTACACTAGGAAGTAGTGGATAAAAATCCTTTTTCTGAGTCTGTATTGCTAAAAATCTCTTTCCACAAGTCCACCACACTTTCTCTTTTGCATGTTCTTGTGTAAGGATGTAAAGCTTTATTGGCCAATGATGACATGTATAGATACTTTAAGAGAAATAATAAGCTGATTTATTATTTAGTTTGTGCTGGCTAGCATTGCTAAAAATGCAATACTAGCAATGTGTCTTATATGCCAAAAAATATCTAAGGTGGAACTCATTCGTTGTTCCTAAATGTCCCATACCCATATTCTCTTTTTCTATAAATGGTAGCCAAGCCAGAAACCATGGAGTCTTCAGTTCTTCATTCCCCTCTCCTGATAGACCTAGTTAATGAATCCTGTCAGTTCTACCTCAAAAGTTACTCAATCTAGCAACTTCTACTCCCTGCTACTGTAGTTAAGGTCACCATCATTCATATATGAATCATGAAAGTCACCTCAGCTTTTTTCTTTACCACCCTCTTTATCAGTCTCTTCCACATTGCTGCCAGTGATACCATCCTGAAAACCAAGAACTGACTTTGTTTTATGTACAAAGACACCCACTGGCTATTGTCTGCCTGCTTTACCAAGTTCAGAATTCCTGGCATGTCAGACAGTGTCTTTCACAATCTGATCCTAAATTCTCTCCAATCTTGCCTGGTGTTTGCCTCTGTTCACATCTGTTCCAACCATTAAAATGCCTTAACTGTTCTAAACCTTTTTAATTTCCTTGACATAACTATGCTTTCACATAGTGTTTTTCTCATGTAGGATAGCAAGTTCTTACTTATTTTTGCTCAAAAGTTAACACTGAACTATTTCCCAGTCTGCCTTCCCTTGTGCTTTTCTACCAGCATGCTTTTTTTCTTACCTCTCACATTTCTTCCTCTCTCATGGTATTTTCATACTATATTATCATTTTCCTTTTTTTTTTGTTATGCTGTGCATTAATTACATATTCAGAACTTATTTTTATTGTAACTAGAAATTTGTATATAATTCTCTTGAGTTTCCAGAAAGCCAGAATTTGCTCTAGAGCTTAACATATTATATAAAACAATGGTTGAGGGAGGGAGGGAGACAGACAGACAGACAGAGAGAGATTGGTTTATTGATTATCTGTAAAGAACTTTAAAGGTTGGATAAAGAAAAATTTTAGAACCAGTGTCTTATAATGTAATTAATTCCATGTCATGTTTGTTCCATGTAACTCAGATTCCAAATTGAATTCTCAGTCTCTGTTCAGTAAATTTTGTGACTGCTTAGCAATGCAATAGTGGAATAAGTTCCCCCATAGTGGTAAGTAATAGCAGCTACCACACAGGCTGAGTACCTTATATAGGTTCATAATGTCCTTAAATTCACATAACCTTCAGGGTATTTATTAATCTCCATTTTCAATAACTGGCATTTTAAAAAGTTCAGCACAGTCACTGGCTCACATTACACTGGTAGAAAGTGGTTGTGCCAAGATAGGGACCTAAATATATTTCACATCAAAATCCTCTATCTTTAACGTATCTCAGCACAGTTGCATTTGAAGAGTGTTCTGTAGAACACATTTTGGTACATTTGTGTAGTATAGTGGCTAAGAGCATGAACCTTGGAGCTGGGTTTAAATCTTTGCTCTGCCTACCAGTTATATAAACCTGGGTGATTAACGTCTTTTTGCCTCGGTTTCCTCATTTGGAAGATGAAGATAGTAATAATACCTACATTCCTGACTTTGTTGTGAGCATTACATAATTGAATGCAAGTAAAGGTCTTAGAACATCATGATTGGGCATTGATTGTCTCACTCTCATACTTGAAACTTAGCATGGCATGGCATGGAGGGTCCTTCATGGTCTGCTTACCTTTATCTGGCCTCATTTCACCCTATTTTCTTGTCAGGACATGAATGCTTTTCGATGCAATTAATGATTTTGTTTTGTTTTTGAACTCCTACGCACTACCAGACTCTGTGCTGAGTACTACGAAGAATGAAATCTATTCAACAAACATTTACTGGGCTCCTACTATACACCAGGCATAGTTCAAGATTGTGAATATTAACCAATGAACAAAACACAGATTTCTTACCTCATGAAGTTTATATTCTAGTGGGACAGACAGATAACAAGATAAAAAAAGACTGTATAGTATTTTTGGTGATCTAGTAAGTGCTATGGGAGAAAAATAAAGCAGAGAAGTGAGATCAAGGAGTGTTGAAGTGGGGGAGAGGGCTATGCTACCCTTCCAGGAGCTCAGAGTTTAGTGGGGAGAGACAAATCAGAAAATGCTTACAATATGAGCCCTGAGCATCAGTCTTCTGGGACTTTGTCATAGCTCCAAGGACATAGTCAACATAAGTGGCAGCGCCAGGATTTGCACACTACACGCCAAAACCTTTGCCGTTTCATCTGTTCCATGTAGGAAATTATAAAAATTATGGCAAACTGGCAGCCCATAAGACCATACTTTTTTAAAAGAACTTTATTGCTTTTCATTGATCACTACTGTTGATTGGAATCTGAAATCAAATAATTTGGGCTGAATATTAAGTCATCATCTACTTGGATAATTTTTCATTTCTCTCTATCATTCAATTTGCATTTTTTAACAAATAGAAATTTCCTGTCAAAAATGTTTAAGTTGTGAAATGTTACCCTGAAGTTTGACCTTTACAACCACCCACTCTTGAAGTATCAGGTCCTCTGGCAACACTAGTTGCCCCTTTTGGTGAGCCATGTGGTCTTCATTTATTGGAATCTCTACTACTATATGGTGTCTTCCTGAAAGTGATCAGGTACCATTTGCATTTCATGAGAGACATCTTTTATAATGGCTATTTATGATTCCCAGCTTTTGGTGTTTATACTCTTGTATATTCTCCCTCTACTCCTTTGTGTGGGCTGGACCTAATGAATTGCTTCTAATGAAAAGACTACCACAAAAGAGATGTCACTTCCAAGATTAGGTCATAAAAACTGCAACTTGCATCTTGTTTGCACTCTCTTTCTCTCTCTTTCTCTGGCTTTTCTTGCTTGATCACTTTGATGAAGCAAGCTGCCATCTTGTGAGCTGCCCTATGGAGAGACCCACATGACAAGGAAACTGAGGGCACCCTCCGACCAACAGCCAGTGAGGAACTGAGGCCCTCAGTCCAGCATCCTGCAAGGAACTGAATCCTGAGAACAGCCTCATGAGTGAGCTTGGAATTGGACCCATCCCCAGTCAAGCCTTGAGATGACTGCAGTCCCAGCTGACACCTTGATTGCAGCCTGTGAAAGACACTGAACCAGAGGATCCAGTTAAGCCACACTCACAGATACTATGAGATAATGTTTTCTTTTTAAGCCATTAAGTATTGGGGGTAGTTTATTGCACAGAAATAGATAACTAAAAACTATTGGTTGTTGTTTTTGTACCTTTTTATAATATTTTTGATGAACATGAAGTATGTCTTAAACCCACATTTAAGAAAAGTGAAAAAGAAGATTATACATAAAGGTTACATATTTAATGGAAGATCTGAGAGGGCATATTTCTTTATGGAAGTGATGAGTATTCCTCTATATCTAAATAAAAATGCCTATCAAAGAACTACAGTTTAAGATACCATTATAAAATGAACAATTCTAAGAAATATAACCAGTATACAAAAATCATGAGTGCTGAAACAAAATGAACTTTAAAAGGGACTTAGAACTTCAGTAGACTGTGTTTTTGAATACAGCTAGAATAAATGATAATGTTGTGAGATACAATTTTGCATTAAAAGAAAAAATTGCTAGGGTTTGAAAGCCTCTTGTCCATAATGGTTTAAGAAAAAGTGTTGAGTGGCACAGACATTGTATCATAAGCAAGATTTGCAGAGGTAGGAAATACTGGAGCTCGGGGTATTAAGGATGGGTGACTCAACATTTTGAGGACAAATTGAGTCCGCAAGATAAATTATTTGTAAAGTTTTAGATTATCCCTGGTTACAGTAGATATTAACACTACCCATATAACGTAGACTCTCAGTCATGTGCCTAGCTGGTAATATTGGTCCCTGGAAACTTGTTAGAAAGACAAATTCTCAGGTCCTAGGCTAGACCTACAAAATCAGAAATGAGATGGTGCTTGTCAATCTGTTTTAACAAACCTCTAAATTAATGTGATACACTCAAGTTTGAGAACTGTGTTACCTCATTATAATTCATTTATTAAGAATTTTGATGCACTCTACCTCTTTTGGACTAGGAGCTTGTGGCAGGTACATAGAAATATCTGGATTTTTTGTTTTGAGAAAAATCTCTAAAAATTTTATTTTAGATTGCTCAAAATTTGTGACTATAACTACAGGTGATGTTTCTGCAGTAGTGTTACTGTTGGACTTAGAAAACTTCAGTTTGGAGCAGAAACACTTTACGAAGACTTAAAACTGTTCATTATATCTCACATCAGAATTCAGTTTTGTACAAAAATATTCAAGATGAATCATGTCAGAAATTAGTGCTCAACATTGTGGTTTGCACCAAATGCTGTTGAATACTTTGTGTCTTGAATTATTAGATGCAAGTTAATGGAAAGCTATCCTGTTATTTGAAGACTCATTGGTTTGGTTTAGGCATGGTACTTGAAGCTACTGGGGAAAAAATTACTCATTTGGCATCCAAAGGACATTAAGTGCACCAACAAAGATTGAAATATTTGACCTATTTGGATGACATTAAACTCTGGACACTTTGAATAGAAGTAAGGTGGTTTAGGAATTCTTTACAAATATATGGTTGTATTTGTGCTTAGCAAAAAATTATTCCTTTGGGAAACTCATTTGGAAGGAGATAAACTGACTTTCTTTGCTGAACTTGGTTTCCATGAAATGAAAGTGATGGTGTTAATTACATTGTCCAGATTGTAGAATTGTCTGCTGAATTCCAGCAGAGGTTCTCTGACATGTCTTATGACAATGAAATTATATTGTTCATTAGCCTTTTCCCATGTTCATCGTATGAAAGAAAAGTGACAATGGTGATACTGAATCACTGTGCTGAGTGGTGAAAATGAAGCATGATGTGACCAAAACACTAGAATTCTAGCATATATTAGGAGAGTTACCCTAAATATATAACAAGAGTAAGTCACATGCACAAAATGTAATCATCAAAATTTTCTATTCTGTTTTTAATTTTGAGTTTAACATGTAAATTCCAATTTCTTGCATGTTTATGTTGTTAACACACAGAAGTATAGTTTAGATAATTTTCTGAGCTCGGAATCCCCTTCATTTATTTATGTTAGCTCTCCAACTCCAGTAAGCATTTGCAGCCCCTGGCTGAAGGACTTTCAGCAATTTTTCACCATTGTCCTTTCTGCCATTCCCATCTTCCCAAAAGCTTCCTTGGACACTTCTTTAATTTATTTTTTTTTAAGATTTATTCATATAGAACTGGGGTACAGGTCAGAGATGCGGACGGTGAGAGGATTCACCAGAGACAGAGCCGGGAGCAGAACAGGCAGATCGACGAAGTACACTGCTGAGGGGAGCAGCAGGTGGGTCAGGAGAGGTCTG
>NW_004567154.1:1190928-1193666 GCF_000260355.1 Condylura cristata | reverse complement strand
TCCATCCAAGTTGCTGCAAAAGACATGTGTTTCTCTTTTTTGGTTGCTGAGTAATATTCCATTGTATATATGTACCACATCTTTCTAATCCAGTTATCCTTTGATTTTTAAACAATATAGGCAGCTTCATCTATAGACATGGGCTGCCTCCTAGCAGCTTAAGAGTAATGAAGTGTATTAAAATAGGTTATTCACAAATTAAATTTAGCACTTTAATAGCTTTTATTGAACACTGGATCAGTATTCTACCTCCTTCTTGACGGCAGTGTTTGAAAATGACTATGCAAGTATATGAAGATAATTGAAATTCCTATAGCTACTTTACCAATGTTATCTTGAATGGCTATGTTTGCCAGTTGCTGCTGTTCTTTTCATTATCAATGTTTAGTTTTGTAATTATAAATTTAGTTTCTTAAAGGTTGTTGAACTTCACAGTGTGTAGTGATGGGAATTTCCATCAAAACTTCAGAGTATAGTTTTGGTTGATAATTCTCAGAAGTAAGATATAGAGATGCATAGTCTTTGCAGTTGAAATATAAATCCTGTTCTATTGCTAAAACAGGCTTACACGTCCATCCCTCCCATTGAATTTTCTTACAAGGTGATCCTTTTAATTTCTGATTGCTTCTTGCTTTGGAGTCAGAAACTGGTAAATAAGGTAGACCCAAAAGCTTTGCTTCAATGAGACGCTGTTCGAGTGTAGTTAACATGGTAGATGGAAGTGTGGCTAGTATCCCAGTGGAATTTGGGACAAGCTGGAGGAAGACAAGTATTGCAGAGAGCAATAGTATTGCCTGTGGTTGGAGGTTACTTTAACACTTATTAAGCTTTTTTTCTGTGATCTAAGCAAAGTGCTAGAGGTACAGATGGGTATAATATAATCAATGCAGCTAGTAGGTCTAAAATCTATGATCACTGCAGATAATGGGTTCAGATCTATTCTTTATGCCTTTGTGCTTATTGTGTTTGTGAACTGGCCTTAAATTAGTGTATGTCCTGTTACCTTGTTGTCTTTATCTGAGAAACAACATACTTGATGGAACCAGTATTTGAAGTCAGGCCTAACTAGGTTCAAATTCAAGTTCTTGCATATTGAGAGACATGTTACTTGAGTAAAAAGATTTGAATTTCCTAAACTTCACTTCTCTTAAAAAAGAGGAGGGGAAAGAGGTTAGTGATAGTGATCTCATAGGGCTGGAAGGATAAATTAGACTTGTTAAACTGTTTAATCTATTTCCTATCATGAAATACTAATCACTATGGTTATCAGGTCCATAACAGGTTAACATACGGGTTCATGTTTATTGCTGTGCTCCAAAATCTAGAGTAGTCCCTGGCATATATCAGTAAATTTTGGTTGAAAGTCAAAATAGTTTATTGGTCCCTGCTTTATGCAAGTGTTCTGTGCACCAATGATAACGTAGTGAACAAAATGGATCAAGAAATCCCAGTCTTTTTGGAGCTGATATTCTAGTTATAAATACTTCTAATTGTTTTTAATTGTGATATTCTTGTATAAAATACTTTTGAAAGACCCAGAGTATAAAGTAGATAAAAAGTGCCTCGTGCGAACTTTGCAAAAGAAAAAGTAGGAGCACCTGACATGACTGGTTATTAGGTCCAGTTCTCCATCTACCCATATCCTGGTTTGGGAAGCACAACTTGAAGCCAGTGTTTCAGACTAATTGTGATTGGAAATGAGACATTAAGCTTTTCTGACAAAGCTGTTTTCCCTGAATTTTATAAATAGGTGGCATTTCCTCTAGAAAGTATAATCCCATTGGTTAAGTACCTTTCCTCTGTGTTCCCATGGCACCATGGAACTTCTAACGTTTATTATGTGCACTGTCTGCAATCTCAGCACTTGGAAGGACTTGAATTCATATTGAACTGAACAGTGAATGAGCAGTTAAAAGCTATATAGACAGGGCCCTCCCTGGTGGCGCAGTGGGTTAAAGCACAGCACTGAGAAGCTAAAGCCACTTCCGCATGAGTTGGATTCCCGCCTGCCCTGGAGGTGACCACATGGCGTGGCAGACCTCTCCTGACCCGCCCGCTGCTCCCCTCAGCAGTGTACTTCGTTGATCTGCCTGTTCTGCTCCCCACTCTGTCTCTGGTGAATCCTATCACCCTCCACATCTCTGACCTGTACCCCAGTTCTGTATGAATAAATAAATAAATCTTTAAAAAAATTTTAAAAACGTTATATAGACAGTCGTTCAGAATTTCAACTCTTACTTTCTTTGAAGCTTCTGATGAGTTGTTTGTGTATGTTATTGTTTAATCTTGCCTCAATCGTTTTAGTCTCTTAGAAAATTGCAGTATTAACAATTAAACTAGAACAGTTTGTGCCAGAAACTGGAAGTCATATTGTTTATAGATGGTAGTCATAAATGTAGGTAGATGGTACCAGTCATCATAAATGTAGAAAGGAGCCATGGTGGTCAAATATTCTGAGGAGCATTGTAGCTGGAAAGCTTTCCCCTTGCCCTGGTTGCAATTTAATAGCTATTAGTTACTCTAGATAGTATTTTGCTAGGAATAATTGACATGCTGAATTATATTTTAAATAAACAGAAAGGCAGCTGTATGGTTTTTTTCAGCAAATAGTATTTTAAATAAACAGAAAGGCAGCTACTCTAAACTAAGATACTTAGCAGCTTAGCAACCAAATATAGCATAGGGGCCCTGTTTGGGTCTTGATTTGAACAAAGTAACTATCAAGAGACATCTTTGGA
>NW_004567154.1:1177544-1190604 GCF_000260355.1 Condylura cristata | reverse complement strand
TATATATATATATATGGATTATCACCAAAAAACCCTGGACTGGATATTATGACATTAAGAAAGTTGTTAATTTTGTTGACTTTAATAATAGTATTTCATTTATATTACTTCTAAACTATTAAAGACTAAAGTATTCATAGGTGAATTGATATGTAGAATTTGGTTTAAAGTATGCTATTAACAACCATCAATTATATGACAAGGTACTCAACATCACTGAGCATCAGAAAAATGCAAATGAAAACCATAGTGATTATAATTGTAACAATCCTCACAATTGTTAGGATGTATATAACTATTAGAATCTCTTTTAAAAGAAAGAACAAATGTGAGGTAGTAGAGCAGTTGGAACACTTGTGCACTGTTATGTGAACATAAAATGTTACAGAATCTACAGCATTTCCACAACAATGTTGTAGAAAATAGTCTGGAGCGTCTTTAAAACATTAAAAAACGGACCTGTCATTTATCAAGTAGTTCTACTTCTGGTCATTTAACCAAGAGGGCTGAAGGTAGGATCTTGAAGTGTTATTTATATACACATGGTCATTCATAACAGCACTATTCAAAATAACTTTGAAGTGGAAGCAACACAGGTGTTCATAGACAGATAAATAAAGAAAATATAGTATGTCCATACAGTATTGTTCAGTTTTAAACAGGAAGTTAACCCTGTCCCATGCTTCAGTATGGATGAGGCTTGAGAACACTATGTTAAATGAAATAAGCCACTCACATAAAGACAAATACAGTATTATTCTACTGAAATTAATAGAAACAGAAATTTTCCAAAGAATGGCGGTTGCCAACAGCTGGGAAGAAGGGGAAATGAAGACATTAGTAGGTATAGGTTTTAAATTTGCAAGGAGAAAGTTCTGGAGATCTGATTCACAGAAATGTGAGGACTTGCCTTTTATGACATTTCATAAAAAGGAATCAAAATATGTGGCCTGTTGTGTTTGGCATCTTCCCACTTTATGTTTTCAAAACTCACTCATGTGACATGAATCAGTACTTCCATTATTTTTTATGACTAATATTCCCTTGATTAGATATATAACATTTTGGGGTTTTTGTTTTTATTTTACTTGTTTATTTTAATGAAGTACCATTGTTTTATATCCCTGTTAATATTTTAACATGCAAGATTTCTCCCCTCAAGTGTGATTACTCCTATCACCAAAGCATCTACATTTTGTTTATACACTCATTATTTGATAGACATTTTGCCTACTTTGACTTAGGGGATAAAACTGTTATGAATATTTATGTGTAAGTTTTTTGCAAAAATATTTTTAATTTTGAGTATATACCTAGGAATGGAATTGCTGGACTATAGAGTAAGTCTGTGTCTAACCATGTAAGGACTTCCCAGAATGTTTTCCAAAGTGGCTGCAACATATTACATTCCTACCAGCAATGTTCAGAGAAATCCAGTTTCTCTACATCCTTGCCAACATAGATTATTTTTTAAATTATGGCTGTTTCAGAAGATCTCAGGGTTTGTATGTAGTTAGGAAAATCTCTCCAGGTGATTGTGAATTATATCCCTTATGACACAAAAATCACCAAATTCATTAAAAATCATTTGTCTGACCTCTTCAACTCCTGCTATGAGTGAAACCTTAACTTTTTGGAGTGAAATCATATGAATGGTGGCATAATCAGCTTCAGATCAGCTAAAGGTAATATGTTATAGTAGAAACACCATGAAATTTGGTGTTAGTCTTACCCAGGTTCCAGTTGCCCTGCTGTGTGGCCCTGAGCATGGTACATCACTTTTCTGAGCCTCATTAACTCATCTGTAAAATGAAACTTAAAATACCCCTACTGGATCCTCCCTTGTGGTGCAGGGTTAAAGACACAGCACTGTCAAGCTACCACTAGCCATTGCAGTATGAATTCAACCCCTGGCCAGGTAGCTAACCCACATGGCACAGCATACTTCTGTCTTGCCCTCAGCAGTGTATTCAGGAGATCCGCCTGTTCTTCTCCCCACTTTGTCTATGGTGAACCCTCTTACCCACCACCCCCCAAAACACCTCTGGCCTACACCCCAGCTTTTGTATATATAAATAAATCTTAAAAAAAAAAAAAACAAACAATGCCCCACTGGTCAGATGATTATGAGAGAACATCACACTTAGCACCATGCCTAGGACAAGGAAGGTAGAAGTTCAACCAGCAACATGTGAGAGGTATACTAGAAGAAACTCACCAAGGGACAGCATAAAGCTGTGCTACCCTGACCCATTTAGAGTTAATCATAACTCTAAGCATAAATATGTTGCAGGACAGAGTTAAGAATTTTTGGTTTCTTTGGCTAAATGTCAGACAAATACAAACCTAGCTTTACTATCTGCTTGCCACTTTCCCTCCCCTTTTGTGACTTAATATGTGATATGACTATTGTGACTAGACTCTCCATGGTCTTGCAAAAACTTAATTCATGGAAACCACTGTCAGACTTCAGAAAACTGTCATTTCTTTATAATTTAAATGAAAAAATAGGTCAGTTGACCTTAAGAAAATTCCCATAGGCTCTAGAACCAAAAGCTATACTTTGCTCCTTCCAGCCTTGGAAATGATGTAACATGGCTAATAACAATATATATGATCTCAAAATATTTTAAGTAGTAAATGAGTTAATGAATACAAGTAACTTAGAACATTGCTTAGCACATAGTACGTGTTCAGTATCTGTTAGCTGTTATTATTATTTCTGTGGTCAAGTTCCTATGTAGTAATAGGAATAGAGAAGTAAGAGTCTCCATAATCAAAGAACTAGTGTAAGGGAAGTAGTATCCAGATCACTCCAATAAGCTTTAAGTGCCTGCTTGGACGCATGAATAGGATGGCACTTACTGGTCTGCCTTTATTACGTAAAAAATAGTGCTCTCGAAGAAGCCTGATAACCATGGAACGTGCAGAGTTAGGTCATAGTGGATTTGAATCTTGTTTATCCCTCATAGTGCAACTTTGGGGGCAGCTTTAGTTTTTGCACTTTAGCTTCTGACCTTTACATTTTAGAAATGTTCTATTTGAGTGCCTTCTAGTTTAAGGTGCTAAGAAAGAATGCAGACTGTTTTTAAAGGGTTAGATGAATTTATAAGTGTTAGATGAACTTAAAGTCATATTCTAGCTATATGTTATTTAACCTTTCTATATCTAACTTCAGTATTTGTTTTCCCACCTGTATCTACCTTGTCATGGCTATTCTCACAATGAGATAATGTATGTAAAGATAAAAGGTGCAACTTTTTTTCTAACTAAGGTCTCTTTTTTAAAATAAAGGCTTAATATATACCATGTTAATTTCAGTATTCCACTTTTGGAGAGCCTCAGGCCAGTTTCTTGAAAGGATTCGAAAAAGAACTGGGGGACATTTAACACATGAATAATACTTTGTTTATAGGAATAATCACATGCTAGTCTGAGAGAATTTTTCTTTCTTTAAAGATTATTCTGTTCTGCCGTGTATAATATTTCAACAAACCATAAAATTTAGTTGTTAATCTTACTGATTTCTAACCAAACACAGGTCACCTTCTACTGCCTGACATGTCTTTTTTCTCTTCTTTCCTCCTAGGTGTTTCAGAGCCTTGAAGACCACCATTTGGAAGTGGTAGCTTTTTTCAGGGAAAACGGCTTCCATGGCCTTCTTGCCCATGACTCCGAGTATGCTCTCTACAATATTCCCTCTTACTACAGTTCTCATGCTCTGAAGCTGAGCTGGAATGGAAAGAACCTCACTACCAACCAATTCCTAATGCAGGAGGTGGCCAAGCAGCTGGGTCTGAAACGGATAAACTTTCCCATATTTGCTGCACTGCTGGGTAGGTAGTCCAAAGAACAGATGCCAGCGATTGGTAAAGTTTTGTCTTCTAGTGTTAAGAGATGAACATGAGAGTGATTTAGCTTATCATGAATGGATTTATCTTATTAAAGTCCACAGGCCAAACACTATGCCAGGGAGTACTCAGGAGACTTTTGGTCTTCTTACTAAGAATATAGCATCTTTTTCTTATGAATTAATGCAGACTATTTCAGAAAATTATTTTGATTTTTGTAAACTTTCCCTTTTGCTACATTCCATAACTATTATATGTAAATTACTGTCTTAGGCCAAACATTTCCATGGCCCTGTACAACTTGGTTCTCTACTCAGAGCTTCAGTATTTTCCCCCAGTGTCTAGATTTTGATAAAGAACAAATTGGTATGTTTTTGTTTCTGTTGCACTAATACTGTATTGTGATAATATCCAAATATATAGCAACAATAAAAGAATTTGCAGTGAAAATGCTGAGCCCATTAAATTTAACATAAATGCCATTAACATTTTATTATAGTTGCTATGTCATTCATCCATTATTCTGTCCATCTTTTAATCTCTCTTTTAAAGATGTACTTCAAAGTAAATTGCATTTATTTATGTTCGGAATTGCTTTTCCAACTACTTGTAGCATAAAAGTTACTACCCTGTGTGACATGATCTCTGCTCTTGAATCTTAAGAGTTGAGATTGAATAATCTAACAAAGTCAGCACAAGTTTTGGAACTAGACAAGGCAAACCACAGATGTCATGTCATGTTTCCTCATCTGTGGAATGGGAATAATAATACCTCATAGTGTTATTGTTAAGGTTAAATGAAATTGGATAGATATATAATACCCATTACTTACTAGGCAGTAAATAATTGGTGACTGATATAAAAAGCAGCATGATAGCATAGTCTTTGGAGTCAGTCCTTCACTTCTCATGATAGTGTGGGGCACTTATTAACTGCCACTTTAAGCTAAGTTATCAGACTTATCTGAACTTCAATTTCCTTATTTATCTGTATAATGAGATAATAGTACTACCTTGCATAGCAATTAAAAATATGAGACATGCATGGGGTACATAGTAGGTAATCAATACATAGCCTACTGTAGTTATTAGGTTAAGAATGGAGACTATGTGAATTATTTGGCCATTTTGTTTCCCAAAAGTCCTTTCATGGCCTGAAGGTTCTGAAAAACATTTGTACTGTCAATAAATAACAAATGTACTTCATAGGTAACCACATTCTCCCAGATGAGGACCTGGCTGCTTTTCACTGGAGCCTCTTGGGACCAGAACACCCCCTTGCATCGCTTAAGGTAATGTGCCCCATTTCCCACTTATACAGCTATGCCAAGGGGACACCAGATTTTGATTAGCATTTTGACGGAATAATTATCTTCCATTAGGTTTAAATTATTTCAAATACTTACAGGCCAAAAAAACTACAGTTGTGATCAGTCCCTTTAGTAGCTTAAGGTTTCATATCAACCTATGAAGAAAACTACTAATACCCTAATAATTGATACAAAGGACAAAAGCAGACAGTTTACAGAAAGAGGAAATACAGTAACCGACAGTATAACTGGCTACCAAACCACAATAGTGATTGGACATGCAGATTTAATAAACAATGTGCTACTTTTAACCTAACAGTTTAGCAAATATTGAGAAATTAGTCTTCTCACTTCTACTGAGGCTATGGTGAGACTGAGTCTCAAATATTCAGGTGGTAGTTTAAGTTGTTAATAGTGTTATACTATTGTGGAATTGTATATAATTTTATATTGTACTATACCATATTGCTATTTCATTTTCTTAGATGACAACTTACACCTTAGCAGCCTTCTCCTCAAGCTCCTGATACTCTCTACTCCTGGCTCAGCTCAAGACCTGGTTTCCTATTTCACTGAGAAAAATGAAGGGTGGGGGAGGGAAGAGAACTTCCAGTAGCTCCCACCCCTTCATCTTCTCACCTGTAAGCATCTATTTGACTACGTGCTGTGCTTGCCTCCTCTTAAGTGTGGATGACTCTTGCTAACTTAATTAAGGGCGTCACTTCAGCAAGTCTTTGCTCTTTTCTCTATATCATCAAGTTTTTCTCTCTTCATTAGCTATTTCCTATTAGACACACAGGCATGTACCCATCTTAAGTAAAACACCTGCTTTTGACCTCACTTACTCCACCCAAACTACTGCTCCATGTATCTCATTCCTTTATATCAAACTCTTCTAGAGAGTTATCTGTATTTGAGTTGTTTACTATCCTCTTCCTCTGTTCGTTCAATTTACTTTTCTGAAATTGTCCTTGTTAAGGTCACCACTGACCTCTCTGTTAATAAATCCAATACCTAGCTCTCAGTTTTGATCTTGCTTGACCAGTCAGCAGCGTGCACATTTTCTCTTCCTTAGAATACATCCTTATCTTGGCATTAAGGATGTCACTCTCTTTTCAGTTTTAATTCCTGCTTTACTGGCTACTGCTTCTCAATCTTCTTTGCCACTGCATTGTTTTTTTCTCTACTTCTTCACTTTGGAGTGTTCCAGAGTTCTATCCTGGGTCTCTTCTCTTTTCTGTCAACATTTGGTGATTTCATCCAGTCTCATAACTTTCAGTTCCATCTATTCATTAATGGCTACAAAAGATATGTATCCAGCTTTAATCACCTTCTTGAACTCCAGATTCTAATCCATAGCAACCTACTAAATATCTCAAAGTGTCGAAACAAACTCCTGATTTTCCCATAAAGCTACAAGCTACAACCTTCCCCATTTTTATTCATGGTAACCCTATTTTCCAGTTGCTCAGACTAAAATCTTTGGAGTGGCCTTGGTGTCATCCTTGAATTGTTTCTTTCATGCCCCACAACTCATCTTCTGTCAGCAAATACCACCAGTTCTCCCTTCAAAATACATCCAGTAACTGTTTTCACTGCCACCACCCTTGTCAAGCCACTGTTATTTCTGGCCTGGATTATTATAGCAGTTGCTAACTGTTGGTCTTCTGCTTTTACTTGTCCCTGCTCCACCTCCAGTCTATTCTCATAACAGCCAATGTGATCCCTTAAAAAATGAACTCAGATCATATCACCTCTCTGTTTAAAATCCTCCAATAACTTTTCATGTTAACTCACCAAATCTTCACTATGGCCTGTAAAACCCTGTACAGTAAGTCTTCACTTACTATTGTAGGTTCTTCCAACTTTAAGTGAAATCAGGTATAATGAAACCAATTCTAACATGGGCTCATTGATAAAAACAAGAGTTAAGTTCCTTCAGCATATTGGTCACAGAAACATCACAAACTTGTAAATAAAGAGCCGAAACACTTCTAATAAAAAACAGTAACTTAAATTCATTTATTCACTAGTTTTCCAACCTACTTCTTTGAGTTCAGGGTCATAAGTGACTGAGGCCTAGTGGAAAAGAACACCATGGATAGGACACCAGTCTATCAAAGTACACATTCATATATGTCAGTACCCCAAAATGCACATCTTAGAAACGCGGGAGAAATTGGAGTCCCCAGAGATAACCTTCACATACATGGAGAGATTATCTAAACTCCATACAAACTTTGGTCCCAGTCAGGAACCACCTTTTTTTTTTATCAACATTTTAATTAAACAATATAATTTGATTCACTCTAATGTCTTCCTCCCTCCCCCACCATTACAGCTCTGATCTCAGATTTTCCTTTTGTTCATAGAACCTTTGCATTTACTCAACCTGGAATTACTTTTAATCACATAGCTACTTAACTCAATTATATAGGATTTTCTCAAAAGTCACTTCAGTGAGGCCTTTCCTGACCACCCTATTTAGCATATGCACACATACACTTAGCTACATTTGTTAGCTCCTTTTCTCCATAAAAATCTGCTCAGATTTTCTCCATAAAATTTATCCAGGGATAAATCCAGGGAAATTAAGGCAGGGATTTTTTTTTAAAGATTTATTTTTTGTTTATTTATGCAAATAAGAACTGGGGATCATAATAATAAACTGAACCACCATTATAACATTTCCAGATCCAACAGTTAACAAAATGTGACCACACTTCTCTGTTTTTGTGTTGCTTTTACTAATATATTTAAAAATAAATGCCAGATTCTTCCATGCACATCTCTAAAGCATATGGACATTTTCTTACATAAACAATGCCATTACTACTAACAAAATTAATGATAATTTCTTGGTATCCTCTTATTATGTAGTTCATTTTCTCAAACACCTTTTTTTGCCTGTTTTGTGCTTTCAAATCATGGTCAAAATATGGTTCATATATCACAACATGACCTTTAGTAATTAAGAACTAGATGTAGCCAAAGTGTATTATGAAAGAAAACTGATGAATAATGACATTATCATAAAATGGTGGTTCTCTCTAGTGGATTTATGATTTTATCTCTTCATACATTTTGATCATTTCAGGTGTTCTATACTGAGAAATAGGGGTAAAAGTATTTTTTTTTAAAGATTTTATTTATTTGTGCATACAGAACTGGGGTACAGGCCAGAGGCTCAGGGGCGGTGAGAGGCTTCACCAGAGACAGAGTGGGCAACAGAACAGGCAGATGGTCAAAGTACACTGCTGAGGGGAGCAGCGGGCGGGTCAGGAGAGGTCTGCCACACCATGTGGTCACCTCCGGGGCTGGTGGCAATTGAACTCATGCGGAAGCGGCTTTAGATTCTCAGTGCAGTGCTTTAACCCGCTGAGCCACCAGGGAGGGCCGGGATAAAAGTATTTTTATAAAAAATATATTTACTGGCCCTCCCTGATGGCGCAGCGGGTTGAAGCACAGCACTGAGAAGCTAAGGCCACTTCTGCATGAGTTCGATTCTTGCCTGCCCTGGAGGTGACCACATGGTGTGGCAGACCTCTCCTGACCCACCCGCTGCTCCCCTCAGCAGTGTACTTCTTTGATCTGCCTGTTCTGTTCCCCACTCTGTCTCTGGTGAAGCCTCTCACCGCCCTTGAGCCTCTGGCCTGTACCCCAGTTCTGTATGAATAAATAAATAAAATAAATCTTTAAAATATATATATATATATATATATATTTACTACCTCTTAGTGGATTTGCTGTTTAAATTCTATATGCACCCTGTTTTCTTAGTGATTTTCTGTATCTTACCCATTTTTGTTAGTGATCCATTTTTAACATTAGGGTTCCTTACCTCTTCTAGGTCAGAGCTCATCAGCTGGTTCTTCCTCCCTGTGACGTGGTCATCAAGGCTGTTTCTGAATATGTTAGTTCCATCAAAGACCCCTCAAACCTGGATGTTGTTGGGAAGGATGTTTTCAAACAGTCTCAGGTGGGCCAAACTACCTCTTCCTTTATGTTGCCAGTTTTGTTTTTAACTTCACCAGTTCTACCAATATACTTTGTTTTCTGTGATTCTAACTACCCTTCTCCAAGCTGTCATGCTCACAGAATAAAGCCCTAAAGTTTCCTTTAGAAAACATTAGTAGGCCTGGACTAAAAAGGTTCTTTAATTTTTTTAACTGATTATCAAATACAAATCCATCATGGCTAATTTAACAATAAAGAGATTTTAAGATCTTAAAACCTCATTATTGAGAATCACTGTGGCATATGTCCTTCAACTGTTGTTTTTGTTTCATTGTATATTTTAACATAAAGGATAATGAGTAATTAGAAAGGCTACTTTAAAAATCAATATTTCTTTGTTAATAGTGGAAAAGGGTTTGGCAGGGATTTAGTCTGTAAAATTAAGCTAATTTAAATTTACAGCTCTGGATTTCCATTTTATTTTTTAAATTAACATACAGAAAAACTGACTTGTATGTATATATGCATACTTCTGTGAATTTTTAACATGTACAGATTATGTAACCACCATCACACAATCAAAAGAGTTGAGCAACTTCACAAAAATCTCTCTTCTTTATCCCATTGTATTCTCACCCAAATTCATCTTTTACCTCTGGCAACCACCAGTCAATTTTCTTTCACTGTAGTTACATGTTTTAGAAAGTATCATATGACTATAATTATATGGTATGGAATCTTTTGACCAAGTACAGTCTTTTACTATATTAACTACACTATTGAAGGACCTTGAAATATTTTTATTTATTTATTCTGCATCATTATTCATTTTGTGCATTATTTCATCTCAGTTGTAATCCCTATGGGCTTCCCTGTGTGCCATCACCATAGTCCAGTGTATTCTTCCCACCCCAGTTCTGATCATATTCCCTTTACCACCCCCATAAAATGTCTTTGGTTTATAGTTGTTCATTGTCTTCATTTTTACTCTATTACATTTGTTTCTCTTCCCCCCCCCCCTCCAACCCCTGATCCCTTCCACTACTGCAGTGAGTAAAACCACCAGTATTTTTCTTTTCCTTTCTGGCTTATTTCACTAAGCATGATCCGTCCATCTTACTGCAAAAAGCATGAGTTTGTTTTTATCATTGCTCAGTAATATTCCACTCTGTATATGTACCACATCTTTTTCATCCAGTCATCATTTTTTGGGCATTTGGGTTGATTCCATGTCTTCACTATTGTAAAAGGAGCAGCAGTAAACATGGGGTGCAGGTGTCCTTTTGAGTCGATTTTTTTTTTTTTTGCTTTTTCATTTTATTTATTTTTTATATTTATTTTCTTTTACATCATTCTTCATTATGTACATTTTTCCATCTCATTTGTAGTCCCTGTGGGCTTCCCACCACCAATTTACCCGTGTGCCATCACCATAGTCCCATGCTCTCTTCCCACCACAGCTTTTATCCCATTCCCTTTCTACCCCATACCATGTCTCTGGTTTATAGTTATTCATTGTTCTTATGTTTATTTTACTGCATTTGCTTTCTCTCTTGTTTTCTTCCCCCCTCTCCCCCCCGATCCCTTATACTCCTGCTATGAGTGAAACCATTTGGTATTTTTCTTTTGTTTATGACTTCTTTCACTAAGCATGATCCTTTCTAGCTCCATCCATGTTGCTGCAAAAGGCATGAGTTTATCTGTTTTGATTGTGGAGTAATATTTGTATATCCTTGTGATCAGTCATTTGTCATTAGAATTGTGTGCAAATATTTTCTCCCAATCAGTCAGTTGTCTCTTTGTTTTGTGTAGTGTCTTTCTTGCTATACAGGAGCTCTTTAACTTGATATAGTCCCAGTTGCTTATCCTTTCCTACACTATCCTTGCTTTGGGTGATGTAGCTTCAAAGATGTTACTGAGGTGTATGTTGTGTAGTGTTTAACCCACCTTTTCTTGCAGATATTTTATGGATTTGGGGCTTATGTCTAGATCTTTAATATACTTTGAGTGATTTAGCTTCATTTTTTTTGCACATAGCAGCCCATTACATATTCTTTGTTTTGTTCCATTGCATATTCTTTGCTCCTTTGTCAAAAATTACTTGTTCATAAGCCTGTGGGTTTATATCTAGGTTGTTTTGTTTTTTTTTAAAGATTTGTTTATTTATGCATACAGAACTGGGGTACAGGCTCCAGAGGTGCAGGGGTGATGAGAGGATTCACCAGAGACAGAGTGGGAAGCAGAACAGGCAGACTGACAAAGTGCACTGCTGAGAGGAGCAGCAGGCGGGTCAGGAGAGGTCTGCCTCGCCAAGTGGATCACCTCCAGGACGGGCGGGGATCGAACTCATGCTGAAGTGGCTTTAGCTTCTTAATGCTGTGCTTTAACCCACTGTGCCACCAGGTTGGGCCCTGTCTGGATTTTTTATTCACATTGACTGGTCTGTATATCTTTTCTTTCCACTACCTTGCAGTTTTGATTGATTATTATGGCTTTGTAGTATAGCTTGAAGTCCGGGAGTGTGATGCCTCTAGTCTTTTATTTTTCTAGTCAGGAGAGTTGTGGCTATTTGAGGTTTTTGTGGTTCCATGTAAAACTCATCAGTATTTGTTCTATTTCTTTGAAAAATGTCATTGAGATTTTTATTGGACCAGCATTAAATCTGTATATGGCTTTTGGTAGAATGGCCATTTTAATGATGTTAATTCTTCCAATCCATGAGCCGGGGCTATCTTTCCATTTCATATGTCTATCAGGGTTTTATAGTTTTCTTTGTATAAGTCCTTTATCTCTTTTGTTACGTTTATTCCCAAGTATTTGATTTCTTTTGTTTCTATTGTAAAGGGGATGGTTTTTTTGAATTCTGCTTCTTCTGATTGGTTGCTTGTGTATAGGAAAGCTACTGACTTGTGTGTGTTGATTTTTATATCCTGCAGCCATACTAGACTGGTTAACTGTTTTGATTAGTTTTTCTATGGTGTTTTTAGGGTTTTCCATGTAAATTATCATATTGTCTGCAAGTAAAGATAGTTTTACTTCATCTTTCCCTGTTTGGATTATTTGCATTTCTTTTTCCTGTCTTTTACTTGTATTTCTTTTTTCCATCTTACTACTTTGGCTAGGACTTCCATTGTTATGTTGATGAGTAGTGGTGATTGTGGACATCCTTATCTTGTCCCTGATCTCAAAGGAAAGGCTTTCAGCTTTTCTCCGTTGAGGATAATATTGGCTGTGACTTTGTCATGTTGAGGCGTATTCCTTCTATTCCAGTGATATTGAGGGCCTAAACAAAAATGGATGTTGAACTTTTTCAAATGCTTTTCTGCCTCTATTGATATGATTATATGGTTTATATTTTTCTGTCAATTGATGTGATATATTACATTAATTGATTTTCAGATGTTGAACATTACTTGTGCCCTGGAATGCAAGCCACTTGGTTGGGTGAATTATTCTTTTAATGCATTGTTGGATTTTGTTGACTAACATTCAATTGAGGATTTTTGCATCAGTGTTCATTAGGGAGATTGGTCTGAAGTCTTTTCTTGTGTTGTCTTTGTTAGGTTTTAGTATCCATGTTATGTTGGCTTCATAGAGAGTATTTGGTAGTGTTCCTTCTTTCTCAATTTTTTAGTCAGCTTGTGTAGAATAGGCACTTGTTCATTTCTGAACAGTTGGTAAAATTGATTTCTAAAACCATCTTCTGGGCTTGTCTTCTTGGGGAGGGTTTTAACTACTGCTTCACTTTCACTGCTTGTAATTGTTCTGTTTAGTTGTTCTGTTTATTCTTTATCTAGCTTTGGGTGATTGTAGAGTTGTAGGAATTTGCCCATCTCTTCTAGATTCTTGAACTTGTTTGCATATAGCTGTTCATAGTATTATCTAATTATTCTTTTGATTTCTGCTGTGTCTGTTGTGATTTCTCTTTCTTTTATGCTCCTG
>NW_004567154.1:1163362-1177159 GCF_000260355.1 Condylura cristata | reverse complement strand
GTCAAAGTATACTGCTGAGGGAGCAGCCAGCAGGTCAAGAGAGGTCTTCCGCGCCATGTGGTCACCTCCGGGGCAGGTGGCTTTTAGCTTCTTAGGCTGTGCTTTAACCTGCTGCACCACCAGGGAGGGTTCCATGATAAGTATATATTTTAACTTGCCCTTAATCATTTTATAGAGTGGCTATTCTGTTACTTACCAGCTTTGTTATCATCAGTATTTCTGTATAGTCATGCTAATAAACATTAGTTGTAGCTCATCATAATTTTATGTTTCTCAAACAACTAATAATGAACAGTTTTTTCTAGTACCATTCATATTTCTTCTTTGGTGAGTGGACCTGATCCATCTTTTGCCCACTTTTAATTGGCTTGTTTAGTTACTATTGAGGTTTGGGAGATCTTCATATGTACCCATGAGGTACATGACAACATTTTGTTATGATGAATTGTGTATATGGTGGCAATGCCTATATGTACCTCAAGAGAGTAGTAGATTGTCTCATCTAGATTTTTTGTAAGTATATTTGTAACATTTTCAGAATGAAAAAATCACCTAATATGTTTTTCAGAAGGTATCCCTCTTGTTAAGTGATATTCTGCATATAAGCTTTTGTTAGATATGTTTTGCATATATTTGCTCCCACTCTAGTTTATCTTTACATTTTTTAGTGTCTTTTTAATTTTTATTTTCATCTCTTTTGGCTCATGCATTTGGTGTCATCTAATAATTGCCTTTTGCAGGTATCACAGTACTCTTCTAAATATATGATTTCATATTTTTTTCATTTAGAATAAATTATCCACATTTAGTTCATTTATGTATCCAATATGAAACTTTCACTTTGTTTTGTATATGCATGTCCAATTGTTTCAACACAGTTTGTTGAAAAGACTGTCCTTTCTTCACTGAATTGTCTTTGTCAGAAATCATTTGTTTATGTTTGTGTGGGTCTGTTTCTGGACTTTATTCTGTTCAATTGACCTATGTGTTTATCCCTTTGCAAATGAAATTGTCTTGATAATCTTTAAGCCAAGTCTTAAATTAGGGTTTTGATTTTTTTTAAGTTTTATTCTTCTTTTTTACTTGTTTTGTCTATTCTAGTTCCTTTGCCTTTCCATATAAAAATTTTTTTAAAGATTTTATTTATTCATACAGAACTGGGGTACAGGCCAGAGATGTGGAGGGTGAGAGGATTCACCAGAGACAGAGCAGGGAGCAGAGCACGCAGATCTACGTAGTACACTGCTGAGGGGAGCAGCGGACAGATCAGGAGAGGTCTGCCCACCATGTGGACTCCTCTGGGGCAGGCGGGGATGGAACTGGGGGCTCAAGCCTCCCAGTGCTGTGCTTTAACCCGCTGCGCCACCAGGGAGGGCCCTCCATATAAATTTTAGAATAATCTAGTCTCTATTTAGCAAAAATCCTGTGGATATTTTTTTAATACTGTTGTACTCTGTTGTACTCCTGCCATCCAGTATTTTTCCTTTTCTTTCTGGCTTATTTTGCTAAGAATGATCTTTTCCAGCTCCATCCATGTTGCTGCAAAAGGCATGTGTTTATTTTTTTTTTTTGGTTGCTGAGTATATTCCATTATGTATATGTACATCTTTTTAATCCAGTCATCTACTTAGGGGCATTAGGGCTGCTTCCATGTTTTTCCAATTGTAAATAAAGCAGCAATAAAAAGGTAACATTTTCAATCAGTGTTTTTGTGTCTTTTGGGTAGATACCTAGGAGTGGGATTGCTGGGTCATATGGAAGCTCCATGTTTAGCAGTTTGAGGAACCTCTGCAGAGATTTTAATTTTTATAATAGTTTGTTTTTACATATTTTTGTGCATTTCTCCATCTCAGTTGCAATCCCCTTGGGTTTCCCATCACCAAATCACCCATGTGCCATCACCATGGTCCAGTGCATTTCCCTCCTCCCACTATTTTTGATCCCATTCCCCACTCTCTGTGGAGATTTTTTTTTTATTACAAAGTTTATTTTTACATTATTTTGCACATTTTTTTCCATCTCAATTGTAATCCCCGCGGGTTTCCCATCACCAAATCACCCCTGTGCCACCACCCTAGTCCCATGCATTTCCCTCCCTCCCCCCCCCCCGTTTTTTGATCCCATTCCCCACTCCACCCCCACAGAATGTCTCTGGTATATGGTTGTTCATTATTTTTGTTATTTTCTCGCCTGGTCCATTATACTCCTGCTATGAGTGAAACCATCCGGTATTTTTCTTTCTCTTTCTGGCTTATCTCACTAAGCATGATCTTTTCCAGCTCCATCCAAGTTGCTGCAAAAGACATGTGTTTCTCTTTTTTGGTTGCTGAGTAATATTCCATTGTATATATGTATCTGTGGAGATTTTTTAAAACACTTATTGTTGCATTAATATTTGTTTACATCATTGTTTTCATCTTAGATGTCTATGATTCCCCCTTCAGGCATTATTGGCATAGTATACCCACCACCAAAGATCCTATGTCAACCACCATAGACACTTGTGTTACCTCCCTTCTTTGTTCTTGTCCCTTTCTTTCTCTGTCCTCACCCTCTCTGGTTGCCCCCATTTCACAGTTACATTTCAAGGATTAGTTTTTAGTTTGGTTTGTCCTAACTTTTGTTTCTTTATTTTCCACATGTAACTGACACCATCCATTATTTCTCTTTCTCCTTCTGACTGATTTTGCATAGTTTTAATCCTTACAGTTCTATCCATATTGTCATGAGTGGCAAGAGTTTATCTTTTTTGATTGTGTATATATACACCACATCTTCTTAATCTTGTTCATCTTTTTTTGAGCATTTAGTCTATTTCCATATCCTGGCTATGGTAAGCAGTGCAGCGGTAAACAGTGGAAGTTTCCTTTCAAATTAGTGTTCTTGTTCTTTGGGTAGATACCTAGGAGTTAAATTGCTGTGTTGTGCGGCAGATCCATTTGTAGTTTTTTCAGAAACAGCTATATCATTTTCCATGGGTGTTGGACCAGTGTACATTTCTACCAGCATTGTAATAGGGCTCCTTTTTCTCCACATCCTTACCCACATTTAATGTCCCTGGTCTCTTGGATATGAGCCATTCTGAGAGGTGTGAAGTGATATCTCATTGTGGTTTTGATGTGCATTTCTCTGATAAGTGATGATGAGCATTTTTTCATGTGCCTCTTGGCCATTTTTATATCTTCTTTCAAGAAATGCCTATTTATTTATTCTTCCCAATTTTTAATTGGAATGTCTTCATTTACTTTATAGAGATGTATGAGATCTTTGGATTTCAGTTGCTTCTCAGATGTATGGTGTGCAAATATTTTTTTCCGTTTAGTGGGATGTGTTTTGTTTCAGTTAAGTTTCTTTTGCTGTGCAAAAGCTTGTTAGTTTTATGTAGTCCCATTTATTCATGTTGTTATTTTTCAGACCTCTGGAGATGAATACACAAATATATCCCCAAAGTATGTTTTTAAGTATAAGTATGGCTGTTCTGTCTTTTGAGTCTTACTCGTTTAGGATTGTTTCCCAACGCTTAACTCTTAGTTTATATTTATCTGTGGAGCTTAGGTGTAATTCCTGGAGACAGCAGAGTTGGGTTCTGTTCTTGATCCTATCAAATGTTTGCCTTTTAATTGGTGAGTTCATTCTATTTGCTTTTAAATGATTATTGATGAATTCAAATATATTGTGGTTATTTAGTCCTTAGCTTTCATGGTCTTATCTAATACTTGTTCACTTTTTGTGTCTATTCCTTGGGTTTGGATACAAAACTCCTTTCAATATTTGTTGGACGGGGGTGTTTAGTCTTTCAAGCGCCTTCAGTTTTGGTTTATCTATAAAATGTTTATATCTCCCTTATCTTTTTTTAAAGATTATTTATTCATTAATGCATACAGAACTAGGGTATAGGCCAGAGGTACAGGGGCAGTGAGAGGCTTCACCAGAGTCAGAGTGGGAAGCAGAACAGGCAGATTGACAAATACACTGCAGAGGGGAGCAACAGGGGAGAAAGGAGAGGTCTGCTATGACATGCAGATCACTTCCAGAGCATGGATCGAACTTACACCAAAGCAGCCTGGGCCAGTTTTGCAGTGCTGTGCTTTAACCTGCTGTGCCACCAGGGAGGGTCCTCTCCCTCATCTTTGAAGGAGAGTCTTGCAAAGACACAGTATTCTTAGATGGCAGTTTTATCTTTACATATTTGGAACACATCATTCTATTCTCTCTTTTCCCATAGTGATTATTCAGAGAAGGCCAACGTAGCTTGATCTGGATACCTTTAAGTTATCTGCTTCATCCGCTTGTTAGCTTAATATTCTTCCTTTGTCTTGAACTCTTGAAAGTTTTACCAATAAATGTTTTGGTGTATATATATATATATTTAGGTATCCTGGGGTTCCTCTGACTTTCTGGATTTGTACATTTATTCCCTTCTCATGGTTCGAGAAGTTTACCATTATTTCTTTAAATACATTTTCTGTTCACTCTCATTCTTTTCCCTCTGCTATTTTCATTATATTTCCTTTCCTCATGGAGTCATATAATTCTGAGTGTTTCTTTGTTTCTTCATTTTTTTTTTTTTTACTTTGTTTCTCTTTCTTTTTCTACCCAGATTCTCTTCATTCACATAGTTAGATACACTGATACACTCCTCCATTTGGTCTATTCTACTTTTTTTTTTTAAAGATTTATTTATTCATACAGAACTGGGGCACAGGCCTGAGATGTGGAGGGTGAGAGGATTCACCAGAGACAGAGTGGGGTACAGAACAGACAGATCGATGAAGTACACTGCTGAGGGGAGCAGCGGGCGGGCCAGGAGAGGTCTGCCACGCCATGTGGTCACCCCAGGGGCGGGCGGGGATCGAACTCATGCGGAAGTGGCTTAAGCTTCTCAGTGCTGTGCTTTAACCCGCTGCACCACCAGGGAGGGCCTGGTCTATTCTACTTTTATAATTTTCTCTTGAAC
Source organism: Condylura cristata (assembly GCF_000260355.1). Lineage (NCBI taxonomy): Eukaryota > Metazoa > Chordata > Mammalia > Eulipotyphla > Talpidae > Condylura > Condylura cristata. Next base: position 1,172,202 of record NW_004567154.1, on the reverse strand, counting down.
TTCTCATCTACTCTAATACTCTTTTCATTTCATGAGTCTCCCATGTTTTTCTTCACTAAACTTCAATTTTGATTTTCTGTTCATGATCTTTTTTTATGACATTTATTTGTTTTCCTGTATTTTCTTTTTAATCTAGCAATTCTTTAATTTCTTCATCACAACTATATTAAATTTGTCATCTAATAGGAAGGACTACCTCTTCCACTTCCTTGTGATTTAGTTTTGAATATTTGTTCTTTTTTGTGGTATTTTGTTTTCTTGAGGACTTGTGTGGCCACCTAATGTGTTTTTCCTTCTCCCCGTTGTTAGTTTTCATGTTGCTCAGGTGTGGGTGTGGCTTCTGCTCCTCTTCCCAAGTTGTGCTGGGTTTTTATCAGAGTTTACTTCCCTGACTCTGGGTGTAGTGCTTAGTGGTTACACTAGGGATGCTGAAGCTTCCTCCTCTGAAGCTGGAGGTTATGCTCACCTGGTTCTTTGTGGAATTGTTTGGGATGGAAGTGGGGTGGGGTGGGAGTGCAAGAACTCCCTCCTCCTCCAAAGCCAGACAGGTGCTCACCTAGCATCCCACGGAGTAGCAGGGGGACTGGCTTTGATGGCAGTGGTGGCTGAGAGATGTCTATGAATAGGAACAGCTTTATTCTTCTATTTCCAGTCTGTATCCTCTCTCTCATTTTACTTGAACAATTTAAATGCTGTTGATAATTTTCCAGTCACCATCTTATAAATTCTCATGCTCCACATGTACTACCTGGAATTTTCTAACAATGTTAAATAGGATTACTAAGAGTAAATATCCTTGTCTTATTCCTGCTATTCAGGGGAAAGCATTCAGTCATCATGAAGTATGACATTAGCTAGAGGTTTTATAGCTGTACTTTATCAGTTTGAAGAAGTTCTTTTCTATGCTAGTATACTAAAAGTTTTTATGATTTATTTATTTATTTATGCATGTAAGAGCTGGGGTGTAGGCCAGAGGTACATGGGTGAGAGGATTCACCAGAGACAGGAGTCGGGAACAGAACAGGCAGATCAACTGAGAGGGGAGCAGCAGGCAAGGCAGGAAAGGTCTGCTGTATCACGTGTGCCATGTGTTAGCTCCCTGGCTGGGGATCAGACTTCAGTTGCTTTAGTTGCTGCTCATAACTTCATAGTGCTGAGACTACCCCTTTTGCCATTCGGGAGGCCCTAAGCTAGAGTTGTTATTATGAATGGATGTGTTTTATCTAATACATTTTCTGTATCTGTTGATTGGGTCATATGTTTTTATCTTCAATCCATTGGAGTTTTTTTTTATTAATATCTGAATATTGAACCACCTTGTTCTTAGCATGTACTTGTGGTGTATTATTCATTTTTTACTGCCAAATTTAATAGCTAGTATTTCATTGAGTATTTTTGCTTTCATTTTCATGAGGGATATTGATACTCAGTTTTTTATTATTTTGTTAATTAAAGTTATTGATTTTAATTTTTTTAACTTTTATATCATTCTTCATTTTTGTACATTTTTTCATCTTGGCTATAATCCCCATGTATTTCTCATCACCAATTCACCTATGTACCTACACTATAGACTCGTGCGTGAGCTCTTTAGCTTTTTATGCTCTTTTGTATGGTTTTGATAGCAGAGTAATGCTTGATTCATAAAACGAGCTGACAGGCTTTACTTCTCTTTCTGTTTTTTGAAAGAGCATGTAAAATTTGTATTATTATTTCTTTAATTATTTGTTAGAATTTGCCACTGATGTTTCTGGCATGGGTTTTTTCGAATTTATTCTGTTCAGAGTTTTTGATCTTAAATTTCTAAGTTATCTTTCATTAAATTTGGGAAGTTTTCAGCTATTATATCTTCAATTATGATTTTCTGTTCAATATTCACCTTTCTTTCCATGACTACAGTAGTGCCAATATTAGACCTTTTGGTATTAGCCTTCAGATCTTTAGATGCTGAATTTGTTGTTTTTACCATTTTAACTTTTTTTTTGTTTTTCCCATGAACTTCATTGACTCCTTGATCATCTCTATTCTTCTGTTGAGCCCATCCAGTAAGTATTTATTTTGATGTTAGGTTTTTAAGTTCCACCAAAATTACCATTCGGTGGAATATTACTCGACAATCAAAAAAGATAAACTCATGTCATTTGCCACAACATAGATGGAGCTGGACGGGATCATGCTTAGTGAAATAAGCCAGAAAGAAAAAGAAAAATACTATATGATTTCACTCATAGCAAAAGTGTACGGGATCAGGAAAGAAAAATAAAAGTAATGGTAATAAAGTAACAACAAAAATCAACTAACAACTATAAACCAGAGACATTCTACAGGAGAAGAGAAAGGAATAGGATCAAAACTGGTGCAGGAAGAATGCACTGGACTATGATAATGGGCACATGGGTGAAGTAGTGGTAGGAAGTCCATAGGGATTACAACTGAGAGGGAAAAATGTACAAATGAAGAAAGATGTAAAAAATATATTTTTTTAATTACATAAAAATAAAAATCCCATTTGGTTTTTTATATATTATCTTTCCTTGTTGACACTTTCTGTTTCCAAATGTTCCCCTTACTTTCAAGCATTTTTATAAAGCTGCCATAAATTCTGTTAGCATCTCAGCATTTGCATCTATTGGTTGAATTTTTCCAGGCAAGTTAATATTTTCCTGGCTCTGTTCATGTTTTCTTATTGTTATGTCTTAGACATTTTGAATATTTGCAATGCGTTTCTTCTTGGTCTTATTTCAATATTATGGCTGATGTTACTAGGTTTTGTTTTTTTAGGAGGCAATTAGGTTCATTTAGGTTTGGACCCACAAGGTCTCACCAAACTTGTCTTTGTTATAGTTTCAATTTCAGTATAGTTTTCAAAGTCTTTGCAAAACTATTTGTATCAATCTAGTGTGTATGTAACCCACTGAACAGTCTGGGCCTTGAGTGGTATTCTGTCTCATCAGTTTACAGAGTCTGTGGTCTGCTGCTCCTTGTCAGATCCATAAATGTGCAGCTCATAATGAGATTAGGAGTTCTAAATATTATGGTGTCACTTCTTGAACTGCTTCTTCTCTGTAAGATCTTTAGTACATCATTGAGCCACCCTTCTTTGGTGTCTTGGACCAAGCAGCATGTTGTTTCACAAGCCAGGAGTAATCTGAAACTGGTCTCTATAAACAGAGGGGAAGGAGAGTCTGAAGAAATAGACAGACCACTCCATATTTATAGATTGCAATTTTAATAATTAACTTACTTAGAAGCCTTGTCTTCCCCAGTCCCCATTCTTAAAATTTTATATAGAGGCATTAACTGGGTTTAGTCATGTGCACCATCCAGGTTTTTTTTTTTTCCATCTTAGGAAATGATCTTGAGCAGTTTCTGTGAACTGGAAAGGCAAATGAAACCTACATTGCCTGTGATGCTAGAGTGGGGTGAGGATCATTATTGCCCATGTCCAGCTCCTAGGTCAACCAAAGGTCATGCTCTTTTTTTTTTTTTTTAAGATTTATTTGTGCAGACAGAACTGGGGTACAGGCCAGAGGCTCAGGGGCGGTGAGAAGCTTCACCAGAGACAGAGTGGGGAACAGAACAGGCAGATCGACGAAGTGCACTGCTGAGGGGAGCAGCGGGCGGGTCAGGAGAGGTCTGCCACGCCATGTGGTCACCTCCAGGGCAGGCGGGGATCGAACTCGTGCGGAAGTGGCTTTAGCGTCTCAGTGCTGTGCTTTAACCCGCTGCACCACCAGGGAGGGCCCAGGTCATGCTCTTTTAATTGCCTTCCTCCACATGGCAAGAGGACAGGGAGAAAAAAAGCATCAGAAGTTCAGTCTACTCTTGAGATCATTGATCCTCTAGTGGAAAGGAATATCTCTGCCATTCAGAATTTTAGTTTCCTGCTATTCAACCATTGTCACTGTTAACAGCATAAATTTTCTTTGGACTGGTACAAATTAATAAAAGAAAAGGGTCATTTCCATACCCTTCCTTGAGTTCTCACATACAACTTTTCTATTCTGCAAGCTAAAACTAGACTACTAGAGTTTCTCCTTTGGCTCTCTGTCCACATTAATGAATACTTCATATTTCAGTAGGTATTATATTTACACTTGGTGCTACTGAAGGAAAAAGAAATGCTAAACTCACTTTTGGTTAAGTGGTATATTATATTATTACTTGAATTATGGTCTTCTGCACCTATCATCCTGCTACTGTTTACTTTTCAATGTTCTTCAATAAAGCTGCTCCTAATTTTGTAGCTACCTTCAGTATGAACAATATGGAGTGTGCTTATGCATCTTATCTAGAATAGAAACCTTCAGATTTTTTAAAAATGAATAAAGAATGAAATCATTGTTTGCTGTTGGGACCATAATTTTTCCTAACAGAATTTTGTTATAGAACAATCTAATATCCATTACTTCATATTTAGCTCCCTCGCACAATCAAAACATTAAAAAGTATACTTTTATTTTCTCAGTGAGCTTACATAAGAGTTATATTCTTTTGATATCTAAAATCATTCTTTTCAAATGCAATTCCTTCTAATTCTTCTTCCTTTATTGAATGCTAAACTGTGTCAGTTCCTCATTTATCCATGGCATCTAGAGAGCTATGAGTAGCCCATCATTTTCTTTCAATTTAGGAAAGCTGACCCTTGTGGCAGAATTGCTCCTTTACTTTATTGATTTTCACTGGACTTTCAGCTCTTTGTATTAGACAGTTAACAAAAGACACACCAAGGAATTGATAGAAAATAAATTTTCTTGCCAATTTTTTTATTGTGGTAAAATACATACAGCATAAAATTTGCCTTCATAATGTTGTACAGCCATCACCATCATCATCTATCTCATAACTCTTTTCATCTTGTCAAATTGAAACTCTATATCCATTGAATGATAATTCCCCTTTGCCTACCCACGCCAACATTCTTACTTCTGTCTCTGATTTTTTTAAAAGATTTATTTTATTTATTTATACAGAACTGGGATATAGGCCAGAGGTACAGGGGAGGTGAGCAGATTCACCAGAGGCAGAGTGGGGAAAGAACAGGCAGATCTGTGAAGTAAACTATTGAAGGGAGCAGCCCGTAGGTCAGGAACAGTCTGCCACAATACATGGGTCACCTCCTTGTCTGGGGATTGAACTCACATTGAAGAGGCTACGTGAGCTCACAGTGCTGTGCTTTAACCCATTGCATCACCAGGGAGGGCCCTCTGTCTCTATGATTTTTATAAGTGAAATCATAGAGTATTTGTCTTTTTCTACTTATAATATCTTTAAGGTTCATCCATATTGTAGCATATCACAGTATCATTCCTTTTAGAAGTGACTAACACTCCATTGTGTGTAAGTGGAGGAAAACAATTCTAAGTGCTAACTAAGTTAAGTGGTCAATAGTTTTGATGTTACAGCTTTTACTTACCTTTGTAAGCCTCATGTATTTTGGAATTCAGATAATGACTCTCAGTGATAAAGATTCCCTCTTTCACTTAATTTTAAAATTGAGACTTTGCTCCTAATTATACTCTAAATGGTTTACAATGTTTTTGGTCTCCTTCATATGTGTGCTTTCATGTGGTAGCCATCTTAGTGTAAAAATTAACCTTTTTTTTTAACATTATGTCTTAAACTTTTTCTTGTTGCTTTTTAAATTTTTTTTTCAAGATGATTTTTTAAAAGATTTTATTTTAGGCCCTCCCTGGTGGCGCAGCGGGTTAAAGCACAGCACCAAGAAGCTTAAGCCACTTCCGCATGAGTTCTATCCCCGCCTGCCCCAGAGGTGACGTGGCAGACCTCTCCTGACCCTCCCGCTGCTCCCCTCAGCAGTGTACTTCGTCGATCTGCCTATTGTGCTCCCCTCTCTGTCTCTGGTGAATCCTCTCACCCTCCGCATCTCTGGCCTGTACCCCAGTTCTGTATGAATAAATAAATCTTTAAAAAAAAGAAAAAAAGATTTTAAGATTATTTATGCATACAGAATTGGGGTTCAGGCCAGAAGTGCAGGGGCAGTGAGAGGATTCAGCAGACCAGAGTGGGGAACAGAACAGGCAGATGGAGGAAGTATACTGCTGAGGGGAGCAGCAGGCAGGTCAGGAGAGGTCTGCCGCACCGTGTGGATCACCTGCAGGGCCTGGAATCAAACTCACACTGAAGTGGCTGTGGCCAGCTTGCAGTGCTTCGTCCTAACTCGTTGTGCCACCAGGGAAGACCCTGCTTTTTTAATTTTAATAAGCTGTTGACAGTTGCAGAAATATGAGGAAAACTCTTTTAAAGATAACATACAAAAACTTTGCATCAAAGTATAGCATTCTACTCTGCTACCTTGTGGCCTCTGTGAATCTGTACTTCATTAAACACAAAAGTACATCAACTACTAATGAACATCTTTAAGAAAAGTCCCATGCTGGACACTAGGATATCAATCTAAATAAACCTGTCTTTTTCCCTACAGAACTTGAAGTTAATGGGAGAGATAGAAGCAAATAAATAATATAAAAAAGAAAACATGGAAGATCAAGCAGGAAAGGGTGGTCAGGAAGGGCTTTATAGCAGTGCCTTTTGAAGAAAGAGTAAATTTTTACCATCAGTGCATAGAACAGAGTGGTTAAATGAGGGTAGAATATATAAATCAGTATTTCAGGAAATTATATTAGAACCTACACTCATTGACTTTGAAGAATTTACAAAATATATTGTTACATGCAAATAAACAAATTGAAGAGCAATATAATATTTATGTGAAAAAAATGAAACCATACATATGTGTGTGTCTGTTTATAAACACACAAAAGTTATGGCAGTACATAGACCAAACTAGTAACATTGGAAGGCTGTTTATGTTTTATATGTTTTGAAAGGTAATTTTTTAATTAGTATGTGTTATTATATATAATGAAGAAATAATGAATGCATAATAAATGAAACCATGATACAATGAACCAGTGTTCAGCCATGTAGTTATCATTCTGTAAGTCAGTAATTTCCAAAACTTATTTAGATTTGGATATTTTTCCAATTAATTATATTAATCTGGGGTGTCACATAGATCCTGGGATGTTAACAATTAAAAATGAAGAGGTAAGATTTTAAATGTCCCTATTTTTTAATTTTGTATGTTAATTTTTCTATAAGAAACTAACAGTGGTTATAATTAGTGAATGAGGTTTTTTGTTTTGTTTTGTTTTGTTTTTGCAGTAAATACTCAACAGTGGAGCAGGAAAGGGTGATTAGGAAAGTCCCCATATGTGGTGAATTGGGAGTTCTCATCAATGATGAGAGTATAACTTGAATCATTTGTTTTGCAGAGAGATTTGGTATATCACATATCAAGAGTCTGAAAATAAATGATCAAAACTTTTGACTTAGTAATTCTGAGAATTTGCCCTATAAAGCAAACTAAGGAAATTATGTAAAAATATGATTTTCAGAGCATTATTTTATAATAAAAAATTAGAAATGACTAATTTTTATATACATTTTGATGAAGTATTATAAAAGTCAAAAACATATTCAGGAGGATTATTAAATTACATTGAAAAAGATTCAATATAAAAAGCCCTTTCTCGGGCCCTCCCTGGTGGCGCAGCCAGTTAAAGCACAGCACAAAGAAGCTTAAGCCACTTCCGCATGAGTTCTATCCCCGCCTGCCCCAGAGGAGACCACATAGCGTGGCAGACCTCTCCTGACCCTCCCGCTGCTCCCCTCAGCAGTGTACTTCGTCGATCTGCCTGTTCTGTACCCCACTCTGCCTCTGGTGAATCCTCTCACCCTCCTCATCTCTGGCCTGTACCCCAGTTCTGTACGAATAAATAAATCTTTAAAAAAAAAGTTTAAAAAAAAAAAAGCTCTTTCTCATATACCTTACAGAGGTGTAATTTTACTTCTAGTGCCATGATTCATTTTGCTTTTATTTAAAATTTATATGTATTTTTGTTTCTATTTTTTCACTCAGTATAATTTGAGATTATTCCATATTATTGTGTATATGAGTACTTTTTATTGCTGCATAGTAATTCCAATATATGAATATAGCACAGTTTATCCCTTTCTTTATTGATAGACATTTAAATTGCTTCCAGTTTGGGGCTATTATGAATAAGGCATTGTTGTTCATATCTTTTGGCGGACATACGTACTAATTTCTCCTAGGAACTTACTTAGGACTGGGATTGCTGTATCATATAGTGAATATATTTCTAATTTTATAAGACAGTGTCAAACACTGTGCCAATATGCAGTCCACCAGCAGTGAATAGAAGTAGTTATTCCATATTCTTACCAATGCTTAATATTTATAATCTTTTAACCATTTTGGTCAGTAGATAGTGGTGTTATCTTGTGGTTTTTATTTATGTTTAAGTGCTTTTGGTTTTATTGTTCATACCTTTTGAATTAATAATACCAGTTTTGAGACATTTTCTGAAAGGTATATCTAAAATATTGCTGCATAACTTATAATAGTCAAATATGAGAAGAAACTAATGTCAGGTATTAGGAAAATGGTTACATAATATATAATATATTTATAATGATAAAATATGTAATTATTCAAAATTATCTTAAAATAAAAGGACATGAAATTTTACTTAGAGTATGATATCAACTGTATTAAAATATGTATGTTAATTGGCCCTCCCTGATGGCGCAGCGGGTTAAAGCACTGCACTGAGAGGCTAAAGCCACTTCCTCATGAGTTCCATCCCCGCCTGCCCCGGGGGTGACCACATGGCGTGGCAGACCTCTCCTGACCCACCCGCTGCTCCCCTCAGCAGTGTACTTCGTCGATCTGCCTATTGTGCTCCCCTCTCTGTCTCTGGTGAATCCTCTCACCCTCCGCATCTCTGGCC
>NW_004567154.1:1161981-1162988 GCF_000260355.1 Condylura cristata | reverse complement strand
GTGTACCTGAGATCTATACAGTGTTGTAAAGTTACCTAAATAAAAAGAAAAAAAAAACTTTAAAGATAAAATAGACCTCCTATACTTTAAAGAATGTTCTTTGTTTCCCCCCCCCCCTTAATTGGATTACATTGGTTTACAACATTATATGATTTTGGGGAATACCTTCTTACCTCTTCAGATTTATGTTACCACAAAACACTACCAAAGCAGCCATAATCCTCCATGACATACCATTAGACCACCTCTCCCTTACCCTCACCTCCACTTACCCCCTCTATTAACTTCAATTCTAAGGTCATGTTTCTACACTTCGTTTTCATTTAGTTTTGTTAGTTCCTTCATTTTGTTTCTCTACATTTCACATTAGTGAACTCATCTAGTATTTACCTTTCTCCATCTAACTTATTTCATATAGCATAACCACCTCCATTTTTATCTTATTGTTACAAATGGCAAGCTTTCTTATCTTTTTTATAGCTGAGTAGTATTCTATTGTATACATATACCATGTCTTCCTATTCTACTCATCTGTTAGGTGGGTACTTAGGTTGTTTCCATAACTTTGCTATTGTAATTAGTGCTGCGGTAAGTACAGGAATCCATATATCTCTTTAAATTACTGTTTTTATGTTCTTTGGATAAATACCAAACAGTCAAATTTCTGGATCATGTGGTGTCTCTATTTTCAGTCTTTTGAGAAACCTCCATGCAGTTTTCCACGGGTACTAGATCAGTTTACATCCTCCAACAGTGTTATAGGACTCATTAAAAGAGTTTAGTTTTAACAAAACTGGAAGGAAACACACCAAAACATCTTTGAGTAGTGATACTATGTAATTTTCTCCCTGTCATGGTTTTTTCTAGTGATCATGTGCTCATTTTAGAATATCACAAAATGTCATTAAGCTTTGTTTATTGTAAGCATGCCTTTAAGTTTTCGAGATTTGATGTTTTTTTATTTATTTTATAAGTTTATTTTTACATCATTTTGTACTTTTTTTTTT
>NW_004567154.1:1156883-1160841 GCF_000260355.1 Condylura cristata | reverse complement strand
CAGCACCATTTGCTGAACAAATTTTCTTTGTTCCATTGTATCTTCTTTGCTCCTTTGTCAAAAATTAGGTGTCCATAAACTTGTGGGTTTATATCTGGGTTTTCTATTCGAATCCACTGGTCTGTCTGTCTATTCTTATTCCAGTTGAGATTTGATGTTTTATAATGCTTCTCTACCTAATTTTTCTGCACCATGTAAAATTGTCATTGATTTTCTTTAAATATTTTATTTCCGCTACTGTTTTAACTCTTAAATTATGAATTGCATAAAAACAAGATCTCCTTTGATTTTTCTTCTGAAAACCTGATGTTGCAACATCTAGTCTAGGACAGAAGATAAAATACAACGATTCAAGAAAGCAGTTGAATACTATTCAGTCACAACCAAACTCTCTTCACTGCCAGTTGGTCCCTCCTCCTTTCTAGGTAAGCTTTCCATCTAATCCCAAGCTGCTCTATCCATAGAGAAAATTGTGTTAGCCCTTCAGGATTCACTTTTTGTATCATACAATCCTAGAAGTCATTCCTGTTTGGTATATATTCACATTTTGATTTCATATACCAAGAGAGTTGACATGAACTAGGTCCCTGATTTCTTCAGTTTATAGATGTAGCCTAATGCCATTTCCTTTGGCTTCTCCTGGCACTACCCTTCATTATGTTTTGGTATATGTAAAATAACCCTGTTTTAGGGGTCAGACCTGAGATTGAATTCTACTTCTGTTGCTTACTAGCTATGTGATCTTGGTAAATCACATTTGTATGGGATGTGGCTTATAATACCTACTTTACTGAGCTGCTACCAGATGAAACAATTTATTTAAGTTTCCTGACATGGCACACAGTAGCTATTCAATAAATTGTAATTTATCTATTAATAATATTTTTTCAGGTGATAATGGGTTAACAGAATGGTAAAATTACTAGGATTTACTAAAGTCTTGCTCTTTGTCCTTTGCTTCAGGTTTTCGAAGTAATCGACTTGGAACTCATCCCCTTCCACGAAATCAAATGGGCACTGTTGCTGCTGGAAAACCAATGGTAACTATCTTAGAAAACAACTAAGAACATTTGTTAGCATAAGACTCAAGTTGCTTCTGATTTTTCTAATCTGAGTTAAGGAGTTGAGTGATTTAGTATAATCAGAATGTCAGGTGTGTGTGTGTGTGTGTGTATATATATATATATATATATATATATATATATATATATATATATGACATGGTCTCAACCTAAGCTTGAGCAATTATGTAAAGAAAACATCCAAATCAGTAACCAGTAAGGCATTGTGAAGTTAAACTAGCTAATGTTAGAAATCAATGAGAAGACATGAATTGGTTCATTATCCTGCCTCTGGAGGATTCTTTCCATATATCACTGAATTATTTTTTGTTATTCTCAGTAGGTGTTTTTATAAATCAGCAGTTCCTGCAACTGGTATTATCAATTGTGTTACAACTTATGAGTGAACCATTTGGAACCTAGTAAGATGTTAAATAGCCTTTTTCTCTGTTTTATCCTTTAGTTTTCTCACCATATGCCCCAGAAAATGAAATACCCACCAACATTCCCGGTTGGACCCAACTCTTCTCTTCTCTTCTCCCCACAAGTTTTGGGAGAATCACATGCTTTTTCTGAGGATCCTATGCTACAGGATAGCCACTTTACCAATTGGGCTACTATCTCTTATGACTCCTCTGCATCCCACTTTCACAATTATGTGACTTCTAAAGCCTCACCTACTTTGGCACCAGACTCTTCCCATTCATCTTCTTCTGATGCTGATGAGCCAAATGGAGCCATCTCTGAGTAAGTATCTGTATACATAACCAGGGGAACAGACTTCATAAAGTATCTATTCTTTTGTGAGTAACTTGTGTAGGGAGGTGTATGTTCCTGGCTGTTATGTGTAGCTCTTTGTTCTTAAGTAGGAAAACTATGCTTGGGTATTTCATGCTCATTTTGCTCCTGTATAGATAGTAATTTTCAGATACCCAGGTTACTGAGGGAAAAGGAAGTATATCAGCTAATTAAGGAAACTCTATTATGGGTATGTTATATATCTCAGCTATCATTTCTCAATTTGTGTGTGTTTGTGTAGATTGACTATAAAAATGAAAAGAATTTAAAGAGTTCAAGTACTGAAACAATTGTATTGCTTAGTAACTAAGGATTCTGAGAATTAAAATACTGGAATATTGTACTAGCTCATTTGTTCTTAGGTAATTCTTCCAAGCATATTATTCTTGGGAAAGAGAATTGCTTGGAAGTTTCAATTGTAATTGTTTTCTTAGAACATAAGCAGACTCTTAAACATGACCTCTTGCAAGGTGGAAAGGATTCAGAATGGTCCCCATGACTTTTGATCACTTTGATTTGTGTCAGATAAAAGAAGCCATGAGGACAGTGATGGCCACCAAGAGGACAGGTGTCACGTTCAGTACTAACCCAGTGTTCTAACTTTCAGAGAGCTTGTGAAATTCCTTAGAGTCAGAATAGACATACTGAATTGGAATACATTTCTCTCTTCCTTTCTCTCTTCTACACTGTGTTTCTGAATTTTTTTAGTCACCTCACAGAAACACTTCAGCAACAACCTGGATGGGAGGATCCAAATGGTGTTAGAGGATCCTGGGTACATCCCATTGATGCTGGAGTTTCAGATGTCAACCTGGGTGATGGTGAACCCCATATCCCATCTCTGCTGTCTATGTCTACAAGGAACCACATGGACATCACCATTCCACCCTTACCTCCAGTAGCACCCGAAGTCTTGCGGGTTGCTGAACATAGACACCGAAGGGGTCTTATGTACCCCTACATCTACCATGTCCTCACTAAGGTGAGAGAGCACGTTGGTACCCACCTCCCAGCTCTTAACATTGTACTTCAAACTTAAACTTCCTAGAACTGTAAGTTACTAGAGAAGATTCGTATTGTTGGTATCTGATTGGAGATAAAAGAAGACCAAATGTACTCGGGCCCCTAGAAGAAGAATTGTAAGATTTTAAAGAAGATATTGCACCAAGTTGTTGCAATATTGTCTAGGGTGGACAGGAACTATAAGAGTCTTTATGTCCTTGTTTTGCACCTCTTCTTCTGAGCTGTTCCCCTCCTCTAGTCTCGCCATATAAATTCATCCCTGAGTTAAATGTCAAAGATGAACTTCCCCGTTTAGTCTGCTGTAATCAGTCATACAAAAGACTTTTAAAATAGAATAATTGTAAGTTGGCTGTGGTCAGCCAGGTTTGTTAAATCTTCTTTTTAGTCAGAAACTGTGTAAATACAAATAGAAAATTTAGCAGCTAGGCTATAAGTATTACTGATTCTCTTCACTTCATTTCCAAAACCTTGAGGTAACTTATTTTCTTCTTTCCCTTGATACATTTTCTTGTTAGGGTGAGATTAAGATCCCCGTATGTATTGAGGATGAGTGTAACATGGAGTTGCCTCCAGCTACTCTCCTATTCCGGTCAGCTCGTCAGTATGTGTATGGAGTCCTTTTCAGTCTGGCAGAAACACAGAGGAAAATAGAACGTCTGGCCATACGACGGCGACTGCCTGTGGAAGGTAACTGTAATAGCTTTGACAGATCTCTAAAAGCGTGACAAAGAGAAAAATATCTATGCACACACACACCATCCTTTTGACTATGAAGCAGTCTTTGGAAAAAAATGCCTATTTCACCTGAGTACATGTGGGTGTAGCAAATTTATTAACTTAAACCCCATTTCTTGAATGATTAATAATTACTTATAAGAACTATACTGAACTTGGAAATGTAGAGGTCTGTCTGACAGTCTATCCTTGGTGAAATTACTGTTTTGCAATTGGATCCTATAGGTAGTTGGTGCCATTGAAGTATTTTAAGTTGCAGAGTGGCATGGATTTAAATGTGAACACAGTCAATCACTGTGTTCAGAAGAACCCTTGGAACTTTTTTTTTTATTACAAAGTTT
>NW_004567154.1:1052165-1149993 GCF_000260355.1 Condylura cristata | reverse complement strand
GTGTTTTCGTTTGGGTTAAAACTTGTAGTAAGTGAGTCTATAGTCCGTTTTCAGTCCTCAATTCCTATGCAGGCTTGGACGCGGTGATCTCGGCGTCTTTACTCTGCCGCCATCTTCCGGAAGTCCGTCGAACCCTTGAGACTTTTAAAAAGAAGTAGACATACTTTTCAATATCCTAGAAATATAAAGCAGACACTTTTTACTATTCCTCTTACTAGAGAAAAATAAAAGCACCAGACACTGGTAAACATAAAGAGGAGGGAAACTGGCTAACGATGTTGGAATCCAAAGAATGATACACTGTTGTGTTGCTTGAATTTTCTTTTTACCTAATATATCTCAGATTGGATGTGGGACAACCTGGCAGACTAGAAATACCAACAGGTATAGACCATAAAACCCCTAAGAAAAGCCTGGTGTCTCTAACCTAAGGGTGGAAAATTAACAACCACACAACACAAACAATTTTTAAATAATAACTACTCTAATGCCAGGCAATACTACAAAAAAAAAAAAACAAAACCCACAACCCTCCGTCCACATCCACCAGCAAGTCAAATGGAGAACCTAGATTTCCACCCTTGCCAAACAAGGTGCCCTAGCGGGGGAGATATTAACAAGACACAGTTGGGATGCAGAACTTACTTTCACTTGACAATGGTAATATAGTGCCTTCCTTCTGACACACAAGTGGGGTGTCAGAAAAGACCTGCTAAAACATAAAATTTAAATAATATAATAACCAAAATGTCTACATACCAATTGAAAATTCCTCGTCATACCAAGAACCAGAAAGCTTTCAAACTGACCAAGAAAAGAAAAGTGAGCAAATTCCAATATTGAGAAGACACAGATGTTTGAGTTGCCTGACAAGAATTTCAAAGCAGCCATCAGAAAAATACTGTGAGAATTATCAGCATGATAATTAAAATAGAATGCATGATACAATTAAAAATAGAAAGACTGGGCCCTCCGTGGTGGCGCAACAGGTAAGGATGTAGCACTGCAAGCTAGCTGCAGCTGTTTCAGTGCGAGTTAAATCCCTGCCCCGGAGGTGACCCACATGGCACAGCAGACCTCTTCTGACCCGCCCACTGCTCCCCTCAGCAGTGTACTTCGTCAGTCTGCCTGTGGTGCCCCCCACTCTGTCTCTGGTGGGTCCTCTCACTGCTGCTGCACCTCTGGCTTGTACCCGAGTTCTGTATACATAAAGAAATAAATCTTTTTTAAAAATAGAAAGGCTTAGGGGCCTGCCTGGTGGCACAGGGATTAAAGTCTCAGCACTGTCAAGCTATCACCAATCACTGTGGCAGGAGTTCGATTCCCAGCCAGGGAGCTAATCCACATGGCACAGCAGACCTCTCCTGTCTCACCCGCTGCTACCCTCAGCAGTGTATTTCAGTACATCTACCTCTTCTGCTCCCCACTCTTTCTCCCCACTCACCTCCCATACCTCTAGCCTACACCCAAGTTCTTTTATGCATAAATATAAAAGAAATATTTAAAATAAAACTCTTTTTAAAGATTTATTTATTTGTGCATACAGAACTGGGGTATAGGTCAGAGGTGCAGGGGCCGTGAGAGGATTCACCAGAGACAGAGTGGGGAGCAGAACAGGCAGATCGACGAAGTACACTGCTGAGGGGAGCAGCGGGCGGGTCAGGAGAGGTCTGCCGCGCCATGTGGATAACCTCCAGGGTGGGGATCGAACTGATGCTGAAATGGCTTTAGCTTCCTAGTGCTGTGCTTTAACCCGCTGCGCCACTAGGGAGGGCCCTAAAATAAAACTTTTAAATAAAAGATATAGAGTAGAAATGACTAACAAAAAATGGCAATAGCTAAAAAATAGTGTTGTTTTAAACTGCAGATTGTAAACAGGAAGATGGCTATTGAATTTGAAGACAGAACAACATAAATTATCAATTCCAAGTAACATAAAATAGAAGAAAAATGAACAGTAACTAATAGATCAATAACAAAAGATAGCATACTTCTGGCTTCAAAGTCCCAGAAAGAAAGATAAAAGTGGGTGGAATTGCCAGATTATTCAGAGAAATCATGGCTGAAATATTCCCAAATTTAGCAGAAACATAAGTGCACAAATTAATTAAAAACTGAATGGATTATAAACAATATGAACTCAAGGAAATCTATGCCAGGATGTATTACAGTCATATCTTTGAAAGCTAAAAGTAGAAAAATCATTTAAAGGAGACAAAGAAAAATGAATGACACTTTACCGATTAGGAGAAATATAACATGAATAGAAGCTGGTTACTTGTCATCAGACATGAAATCCTGTTATTTTAGGTGTTTTCTCAGCCCTCAGGCAGGATGGTGGCAGAGTGAAGATGTAGGCTTGCCTACTCCTTGTGCTCTCCCTGCAGCGCAGCAGAATAGGAAGTCCTGGTGGTAAGAGAGAGGGCATTGTATACTGGGAGTAATATCCATAAGAGGAGGCTTTAGCCCCGTGGTCAGCTAGCTGTCAGCTTTGAAAGGTAGATTATAAGTCAGCAGCTATGAGAGTGAGAGCTAGGCTACTGCAAACTTCTAGTCACCAGCTACAGGAATCTGGCCTCTACTTACCATCTGAGAGACCTAAGTCCCCAGCCACTAGCAGCAACAAGAGCTGGACAGTCTCTGGCATCCGTTTTTCAGGCCAGAGAACCAGTCTCTGATCACCAGCTGGGAATCCACCCTCTAGTCATCCTTGTATCAGCAAGAACTAAGCTATTCCTAGCTTCCAACTGAGGGAAGCTAATATTCCAGCCTCTTGCCACCAACCAGGAGACCCTTGCCTTCATCCACCAACTGCATGAGTGAAAACTGAGCAGCTCATGGCCTCCAGATCCTAGTAGTTAAAGCCAGATCCCCCACAGCCTCCAGTTACCAGTGTCAGGATCCTAGTCTCCAGCTGCCAGCTTTGTGACTGATACTCAGACTGCTACTGGCCCCCAGGTGCCAATCTTGAAAGCCTAGCCTCCAGCTACTGGCTTGGAGAGCTACAGCCAGCTCTCCTTGACCTCCAGCAACCAGCTACAGAAGTCCACCATCCACCTGAACATTGCTGCTTCCAATCTCCAATCACCGGTTGTGGAAGCCTAACTGCCAACCAGGAAGCCAATGACAGGGCCTGTGTCCCATTGGTTATAGCTCACAGCAGCCTCAAAGAGAGGTCTGAGACATGAGCCTGTAGATAATAGGATTGAATATCCTTTGAACAGCAGACAGCAGTACAGAATTCAGCAGGTTGGACACTAAAGAATTTCACTACACTGAATAGAGGTGGGTGGAGAGAGATACTGGAGGTCATGGTCTAGTGTAAAGGGCAACGGTAGCAGTGCTGTTGGCCCAAGGGAGCAGAGATTGTGGAGAGGCAAACCCTTGAAGGATCAGAAAGCCTTGTAGAGGAGCTGGAGTGCTCAACACCAGCTAAGTCCATGGTAGAGCAAGTATTCTGATCTTCCCTCGTCCTTCCTATCTTGTACAAGGGTTTGCCAGATGTACTGAGAGGACAGGGACTGCTGAGTATCTCACCCAGGCCCCAAAGAACAATGATATAGGGAGTGGTTAAAACAGGAGCCATCCCCACCCTAATTTATACATAGCCATGTGTAAAATCCTTATAAGCCCCTACCCTACCCTGTTGACTCAGTAACTGAAAAATGGATCCCAGTTGGTATGAAAGTCAACAAAGACCAAAATAAAATCAAAATTATCCACAGCACCATCTGTGGGAAAAATAGAATAGTTTAACTCCATAAGCTATTGAAGTTATATTTAAAAAGTAATAAAATAGAGATACCTTAAACAGCAAAATAACAAATAGCAAGAAATGTATATAACACATGCAAATACAAGTCCTCTAGAGAGCATAACACCACAGGGTAAGAACAGATCTCCAAAATTTACATGCAAAAAGATGGAAGAAAGCCTCTCTGGAGTCACAGGGGTTAAAGTCTCATTGTTGTCAAGCTATTGCCAGCCACTGTGTCATAAATTCGATCCCTGGTCAGGAGCTAACTCACATGGCACAGCAGACCTCTCTTGTCTTGCCCACTGCTCATTGGTGTGTTTCAGTAGATCCACCTGTTCTACTCCCCACTCTGTCTCTGGTGAGTCCTTTCACCCCATATACCACTGGCTTATACCCAGTTCTTGTATAAATAAATAAAAATAAACTTTTTTGGAAGAAAAAATCATTTCCTTTTATTTTTTAGTCTTTTTGAAAAAGGAAACAATTTTTCCTTCCAAAAAAGATATAAGACTGTTTTCTCCCTATCACATATAGAGTTCAGAAATGACTATAATAAAGAAAATAAAGGAGAGAGAAGAAAATTCAGAAACACAGGTCAAAGAAAGAAAAGATTTCAGAAAAGTTAATCAAAAAAATACAACAAAATTTAAGAAACACATTAATGACCTCATAAATAAAGTCACTGAACAGAAGATAGACATTGAAGCATTAAATTAGGAAATAACAGAAATTCAGGAAGTGAAGAATACCTGAAATCAAAGTCACTAGTGAAAATTATGGAACTAAAATAAATCAAATGGAGGATTGAGTCAGTGACCTTAAAGATAATAATGCACTTACAACCCAAGTGGAAGGAGAAAAAAGAGATATTGGACAAATGTAGAGGTAATTTGAGAACTTTCCAACAACATTAAAAAAGCCAACATAAGAATAATGGGTATCCCAGAAGGGGAAGACAAAGACCCTAGAAAATAATAGAAAATTTCTTTCACCAAGGGAAGGAATTAAATATGCAAATTCATGAAGCTAAAGAACACCTGGTTTCCTAAATTTAAAGAGACCTACTCCAAGACACATAGTAGTGAAACTAAACATGGGAGTCTTAAGTCAAAGAAAGAATACTGAAGGCAGTAAAAGTGCAAAAGAAGATAATCTATAAAGGTGCCCCATTCAGGCTTGCAATTAAATTCTCTGTAGAAATCTTATAAGCAGGGAGAAAATATGATGATGACAAATATTTAAAGATAAAACTTGCTAGCCAAGAATATTATATTCTGCAAGTTTCTCCTTCAGATATGAGGAAGAAATAAAGGCTTCCCCAAATAGAAGCTGAAAGATTTTGTGAACATCAGACTTGCCCTGTAAGAAATGTCAAATGGCTCTCTTATCTAAGTTAAAGCATAGGAAAACTGCAAGAAAACAAATAGAACAGACTATAAAGATAAAATAGCAAGTCTTCATATAGAAGTTATCATTCTAAATGTTAATGTACTGAACTCACCAATCAAGGCAAACAGTTACTACTTAAATCAGAAAACAACTTTCTTTTCTTTCAGGACACCATCTGTGCTCTAAAGATGAACACAGGCTCAAAGTAAATGGTTGATAAACAATACCATAAGTAAATGGTACTCAGAGAGAGTCAGGAAGAGTCATATTTATTGCACATAAAATAAATGTCCAGTTAAACATGATGAGACAGGGATGGAGATCAATATATCAGGAAGACATAATAATCATCAAAATATAAAGACCAGGTGTGGCAGACCTCTCCTGACTCACCCGCTGCTCCCCTCAGCATTGTACTTCATCAGTTTGCCTGTTCTGCTCCCCATTCTGTCTCTGGTGAATCCTCTCATTGCCCCTGCACCTCTGGCCTGTATCCCAGTTCTGCATGCATAAATAAATATTTTTAAAAACTAAACCACAAGGAGACACCACCTCACAACTATGCAAATGACTTATATCAAAACAAGAACAAAAAATGTTTCTGAGGGTGTGGGAAGGACAAAAACCCTTGCACACTGCATTGGAAATGCCCACTGGCTCCAACACCTATAGAAAATCATGTGGAGTTTTCTCAACATAAGTAAATATAGCATATGATCTAGTAATTCTACTCCTTGCCATTTATTCAAAGAAAAAAGAAAAAAATCTAATTCAAGGGATATGTGTGCTCCTGTGTTCATTATAGCAGTAATTTATGATCACCAAGTTATGGAAACAACTTAAGTGTGCAAGGACAGATGACTGGATTAAGAGCATGTGATTCATATACTTGATATAATACTATTCACCTTTTAAAAAAATTATATCCTGGATGGACTTGGTAGGCTCTTTGCTAAGAGAAATAAGCGAGATAGTAAAAAGACAAATACAAAATTATTTCACTTATATGTAGAAAATAAGAGAGACAGAACTAAATCAAAATAAAGTCTAGAAATAACTACAGCATTGAGGTGAGTAGAAGGGGAGGGGAGGTGAGGTAAAGTAGTGCTAGGGCCTAATTATAAAAGGACATGGGTGCTCTGGGGTGAGTGGGATTAGTGACATACATTCTGAAGAGCTTTGAGCATATTCCTCTGAACCATATGTAGTGATGTAAATCAGTGTTATCTCAAATAAATAAAAAGATAAAGAACAATGACCCTGTATCACTTTAAATAAAAAAGGACATTTTTAGAATATTTTATTCATCATTTGTCCAAAAAGTATGTTGATTTGGAATTCTATCCATAAAATTTACATAATAATTTAAAAATTACTAATTTGAGAGGCAAAATGTTTTCTTGTTTTAATTTGGATGTCTTTGAATATTTGTGTTTTATGATTATTAGCCTCTTAATACTGTTTTTTAAATGACCTGTTAATGTCCTTTACTCAAAATGCCATTTTAAAAATAATCATAACACACATAAACTGAAATTAAAGAACGCAGTTTCTGGGAACAGATTATTTCCTTCATTTTTAAAAAGAAAAGTATTAAAGAAAATTATTAACTCAAGTAGTGTGTATAATTTGAAGAATAGTAAGTACAAATAAAATTTTTTCTGTTTAAAAAAAATAGACATAGTGTCCAGAAGAAAATAGCAGAAAATTTTCAAGGGCTGATAGAAAAAGAACTGTTAACCCAGAATTATATAACAAACAAAAATACCCTCTAGGAATAAAGGACAAATTAAGACATCCTCAGATTAAGGAATGCTGGGATAACTTCAAAGTTGTTCAATCTTGAGAAATGCAAGCTGCCACAATTCATCTAATATGAAATAGATCACTTGAATAGCTCTGTAAATAGTGATTATACTTAATTACAGATACCCCCCCCAAAGAAATCTGTATCAATTTGTTAATGGGAAAATTCTATCAAATGCTTAACAGTTAACATCAGTTCTAAAATCTTTTACAGAAAATGAGAGAAAACACATCTCAACACATTCTATGAAACCAGTATTACTCTGATTCCAAAACCAGGTAGACACTACATAAGACAACACTGCAACCAGTACAATACATATCAATACATATTAAAAGTCTTAACAAAATGTTAGCCAATAGAATTCAGCACTGTATGTACAATGTCAAAATAGAAAGTTCTGACAAACATCTTCCCTAAGTACAACTATAGAATAACTAAATTTTGTTCTCAGAAAATGTTACCAGTCAACGCCAGCAACAGGGAACCAAAACACACATATGCTGTAAGTTCCATGACTCATTTGTGGGGCAGAGCAGCTAACTGGTAAAGGAGTTGCTGGCAGTGCACCAATTATACCAGCTAGCCTAGAAAGCCAGGAAATGGACACCAAACAAGTAAGGTGCACAGACCTTGTGCAGAGAATTTCATTCACTCAGCAGGAGTGTAGCTCTTCCTTATGAGTGCTAGGACTATTGAGTTCAGTTGCAGAAAATCTGTCTGTCAGCATGTTGTCAGTGGAGCCTCCTCTTTTCTCCCTGTATGGGAATGATAGGAGAGAGATTTGCTGAGCATTTTACGCCACATCCCTCCCTCACCAGTGCAGTGTGCTTCACACCAAGCCCTCAGGCACCCCACACCAGGGTCTTGCCTCCGCCAGAGTCAGCACAAATCCCTGTGTTCCTGAGCTAAGGCCTGTGTGCTCCACAGTAGAGTAGACTAGAGACAGGAGGGACAAGAATGCTAGGAACTGGAATTTGGGTTCCATGAATCAGTGAACAGTGTTTGCTTTACAAAGCAAGAGAAGAAGATGGAGTGCAAATAGCTGTGACTGGATTAACCCTCCTACCACACTCCTCCACTCTCAGTAGTCCCTAATTTAAGCAAGGGACATAAACAAGGTAAACACGCAATGCCCCCAGTTGAAAAAGCAAATAAGGCAGCACACATGCCCAAGAGATAAGGAGCATCCAAACACAAGATGGAAAAGCTGACTGAGAATACAAGCCCAGAAAATTATATGAAAGACACAAAATTTGATGACCTAACAGACAAAGGTTTTAGAATGACAATTTTAAGAAAGCTCAGTAAAATTTTAGAAGGACAGGCAAACACAGAAAGGCTAGTGCAGGATCTCCAGAAACAAATTCAGAGACAAAAATTATTAAAGTGATTGAAAATATATTTTAAAAAATGGCACTGAGATGAAAGCATACATAGAAAGAATATTAAATACACTTAAGCTAGGTGAAAGAGAATTTTGATAATAGAAGATACAGATAATACAAATGACCCATTTGGAAGAAGAAAAACAAGATTTACCAAAAATGAAGCTATACGAAATGTCAGACTCCATTAGAAGAGGAAAATTACAAAATACTGATAGAAGAAATCAATGAAAACCTATAAAAGTGGAGAGACATAGGTAGCCATGGATGGGAAGACTAAGTGTAATTAAAAACATCAATTCTCTGGCCCTCCCTGGTGGCGCAGCGGGTTAAAGCACAGCACTGAGAATCTAAAGCCTGCTTCCGCAGGAGTTCGATTCCCGCCTGCCCCGGAGGTGACCACGTGGTGTGGCAGACCTCTCCTGACCCGCCCGCTGCTCCCCTCAGCAGTGTACTTCGTCGATCTGCCTGTTCTGTTCCCCACTCTGTCTCTGGTGAAGCCTCTCGCCGCCCCTGAGCCTCTGGCCTGTACCCCAGTTCTGTATGCACAAATAAATAAATCTTTAAAAAAAAAAAAAAACATCAATTTTCACAAGAGGCAAGGATGACCCCCAGACTGACCAAAACCCCAGGCACAGCTGCATCCCGGAATGTAGTGCCAATGACCCACAGCCATCACCACCACACCCAAGAGAAAGGCACAGAAAGCAGAAGGTGCTGGAAATGCCAAGAGAAGTGTGTGCATTTTTGATAACTGTACTTTTGGTGACTGTATACTTTTAAATACTATTTTTGTCAAGTTTTTTTTTTTAAGATTTAGTTTTTATTTATTTATGCATACAGAACTGGAATACAGGCCGGAGGTGTAGGGACAGTGAGAGGATTCACCAGAGATTTGAGTGGGGAGCAGAACAGGCAAATTGACGAAGTACACTGCAGAGGACAGCACTGGGATGGTCAGGAGAGATTTGCCAGGCCATGTGGCTTACCTTTGGGCCGGGGATCGAACTCCCACTGAAGTGGCTATGACCAGCCTGAAGTGCTGAACTTTAACCCGCAGCGCCACCAGAAAGGGCCTATTTTTGTTAAGTTTTATTAAAATACATAATTTTGTTTATTTTAAAGCTGTGTTGTTAGCTCACGGAACACTTAATTGTCATTTGCAAAAGAAAATATGTCTCTTAATAGAATGTCTCCAAAGCTGGATTGATATGATATGGGTAGTGGGGAGAGGGAACCTTTCTCTTCTACTTTTGAGACTTCCTCTTGGTTCCCAGGAAGAGGGATTCCTTGAGGTTGACTCACATTATCTGCCTTGTATGGAAAAATTAAAATTCATTTCTGTGTCCTCCTCTTCTGCTGTCTTCAGCATAGACTTGACTTCCTTAAGCCCAGATAACATGTGGAGACCTGAATACAAAAACGTGGTTACCAGTATGACAGGCAAACTGGACTTGTCATTGAGATGACAGCCCTCAGAAAGCAGTGGTTCCTTTTTCAGATTGTGAATCTTTAGATCGATAAATCTGCCATTTTCATTTCATTATATGAAATTCAGGTTCAGCTTGTGAATAGTTGTTAAACAACATGCTAAATGTGAAATGTCAACATTTACTCTAAACTTTCCCTGTTCAGAACACCAAATGAACACTTCATTGGGTTTTATAGTGGCTTTCTGATTTTGGTAGGCCATTGAAAAAGGGTGTTAGAAAGTTGTTGTATACTGGTAATTGTTGCCCATATCCTGTCTGATATACCATAATTGTCTATAAAAAGCTGGATACAGTTTGGCTTGAGGAAAAAAAAATTTCTCCCCAACTTGATATATAGGTTTAATGCAGTTCCTGTTCTTATCCTAGTAGGTTTCTTTATAAATAAACACAAGGTTATTCTAATGTTTATATGGAAAGACCAAAGAATTAGAAAAACTAAAATTGGTTTGAAAACATTAAATTGGGAGTAATTACCTTACTTAATTATAAAACATTATATTGCCAAATTGTATTAACAGTGTTATAGGCACATAGATTAAGAAACAAAGGAGTGGATCTGGAAATAGCCTTATACAACTACCACCAACTGTTTTTTTTTTTTTTATTAAAAAGTTTATTTTTACATCATTTTGCACATTTTTTTTTCCATCTTGATTGTAATCGCCGCGGGTTTCCCATCACCAAATCACCCCTGTGCCACCACCATAGTCCCGTGCATTTCCCTCCCTCCCCCCAACCCCCGTTTTTGATCCCATTCCCCACTCCCACTCCACCCCCACAGAATGTCTCTGGTATATGGCTGTTCATTATTCTTGTTATTTTCTCGCCTGGTCCATTATACTCCTGCTATGAGTGAAACCATCCAGTATTTTTCTTTCTCTTTCTGGCTTATCTCACTAAGCATGATCTTTTCCAGCTCCATCCAAGTTGCTGCAAAAGACATGTGTTTCTCTTTTTTGGTTGCTGAGTAATATTCCATTGTATGTATGTACCACATCTTTCTAATCCAGTCATCTACTTTTGGGCATTTGGGCTGCTTCCATGTTTTTCCAATTGTAAATAAAGCAGCAATAAACATGGGGGTACAAGTATCTTTTTCAGTCAGTGTATTTGTGTCTTTTGGGTAGATACCTAGGAGTGGGATTGCTGGGTCGTAGGGAAGCTCCATGTTTAGCAGTTTCACCAACTGTTTTTTGACAAAATGACAGAAGCACTTCATTAGAGGAAGGATAGTCTTTTTTAATAAATGGTACTAAATCAAGTGGACATCTTTGTTGTTTAAGTCCTACATTTCTAGAGTAGGCGTTAAAATATACAAAGAACTCTTCAAAACTGACCATTATTTAAGAATCCAGTTAGAAAATCATTAACAGGCATGCATAGACAGTTCATTGAAGATATACACATGACAGAGACACAAAAAGATGTTTGACATCATTAGTCATGAGAGAAACACTAATTAAAGTCACTGTGCAGTATCACTGCATATCTATCAAAATGGCCCAAGTGACTAATGGTGATAATACTGCAGGCTGAATTGGCTATTGATAAATTGACCCCTCACAAATTGGTGGGAATTCAAAATAGAAAATAATTTGGAAGTTCCTTTCAAATCTAAAAATGGAATTAACGTGCCACACAGCATTTATCCTCTGGCATTTATCCAGAGAAATGAGGCCTTTTTCATGTAAGAACTTGAACTCAAATTTTCATAGCAGCTTTATTCATAATAGACCCAAACTGGAAACAACCCACATATCCTTCAAAGGATAAATGGCTTAACTATGGTGCATCCATGTTATACTATTTGGCAAAAAAAGGAATGAACTATTGACATGTGCAACAGCATGGATGTTTCTCAAGGGCATTATGCTGAGTAAAAATGCTGAACTCAAAAAATTAAAATGTAGGATTCCATTTATGTGACATTCTCAAATTGACAAAATTGTAGAGATGGAGAATAGATTGGTGGTTAACAGGGATTATAGGTGTTGCTGGAGTGTGATCACACAAGGGAAATTAGACAAGTGAAATCTTTATGATGGTGGAGTGGTTCTGTGTCTTGACTTTAGTAGTAGTTTGCATGAATCTACACATGATGTAAAAGTATATATACAGTTGTATCACTGTAAATATCCTGGCTTTGATACTGTGTTAGAATTATTTTAGAAATGACCATTTGGTGAAACTGGGTAAAGGGTACAAGTGGATCTCTACTATCCTTGCAACTCCCCATGAATCTAAAATGAAAAAGGTAATTTTTTTTTTATTTTAAAGAGAAGAGCACTCTAATGTATGCAGCTTTGGCATGAGGGGGACTGGACAGGATGAAGGCAGAGACAATAGTCTGGAAACTGATCAGATAAAAGATGATGAGAACTGAACCTCTATGGAATTTGTTGTGATGAAGAAAAGGATACAAATAGAGTCAAGGAATGAAAAGATAGTAAAATCAGCAGGACTTCAGAAATAGCCAAATGTACATGAGGTGAAGGAGAGGTCGGACTTTAGGATAACTCCCAAATTTCTATCTTGCCTGATTAATACCAGGTATCTTAAGTAAAAGAGACTTAGGAGCGTGAGGTACACTAGAAATAGACATAACTCGTGTTTTCCTTGTTTGTCATAAATTGAAATTTACGCTGTGTTTTGAGAATTTTGTTAATTTTCTTTTGTTGTTAGCCTAGTATATTTGCTTAAGAAATGAGCTCCAAAGTAATGTATGACATTGACCCTTGATTTCTTCATCTGCAAAATGAACACTATGCTTTGTGAAAATAGAATCATACTTCTGTCTCAGAACTGTTAATGAGGGGTAAATGAAATTTATATTTAGATGTAAATTACTTAATATATACCAAGCATCCAATAAGTTCTTATTACTCTTACTGTTACTATTGCTAACAATAAAAATTATAGCAACAACAACAAAATAATGAAATATCATGTATTCTATTAATGTAGCCAACTGTAGAAACCCTCAGATACTCTCTAGGGCATGTTTCTCTTTTCTTCTTCTTCTTTTTTTTTTTTAATAATATACTGGTTTATTTTTACATCATTTTGTGCCTTTTTGCATCTCAGTTGTAATCCCCCTGGGGGGCCCTGTGTGTCTTTTAATTTCTATTTTCCAGTTCCTTCAGTGATCCTTAAAGAGTGGTCTGCCTATAAAGGAAAGTCACCTCAAACCCCTGAGCTGGTATCTGCGCTGACATTTCGGGAATGGACTTGTCCAAACCTCAAGAAGCTCTGGCTTGGCAAAGCAGTTGAGGACAAGAACAGAAGGATGCGGGCCTTCCTGGCCTGTATGAAATCAGACACACCGAGTATGCTGAATCCAGCTAATATCCCTACCCATCTGCTGCTCATGTGCTGCGTGCTTCGGTAAGCATGTGGTATGGAGGTGGCAAGTTCATTTCTGTTTTACTAGTTTTAACATTTTCTTTCTTTGTGCATTTTTTCATCTTGCTTGTAATCACCATGGACTTCCCACCACCAGTTCACCCATCTGCCATCACCATAGACCCATGCGTACTTCCCATGCCAGTTTTGATCCTATTCCCCTCTCCACTCCTGTAAAATATCTCTGGTAAAACGTGTTCATTGTTTTTCGTTTTACTTTATTACAATTACTTTTTTTCCTCCATCCCTTACACTCCTGCTATGAGTGAAACCATCCACTGAAGGATGTTCTTTTTCTTTCTGGCTTATTTCACTAAGCATGATCCCTCCCCGCTCCACCCATGTTGCTGCAAAAGGCATGAGTTTGTCTTTTTTGATTGCTGAGTAATATTCCATTGTGTATATGTATGACAGCTCCTTGATCCAGTCATCAATTTTTGGGCATTTGGGTTGATTCCACACTTCCCTATTGTAAATAGAGTAGCAATGTACATAGGGGTGCAGGTGTCCTTTCGAATCAATTTTTTTGTGTGTTTATTTTATATCCTGCTACCTTTGGTACCTTAGCGTAGATACCTAGGAGTGGGATTGCTGGGTCATATGGAAGCTCCATTTTTTAACAGTTTGAAAAAGCTCCAAACAGCTTTCCATTTTGGTTGGCAAAAAAGGTGGTAAGAAGGACAAAGGAGATCATTTTATATTGATATGATGCACTAAATAATATAGCATGAAAAGGCTGCTAAGAATATATAATGAGGAAAACACATTCTCTTCAGTAAATAACATTGGGGAAAGTGAACTACTGTCTTATACCATACACAAAACTTAACTCAAAATCAATAAACATTTGGACTTTAAGGCCTGAAACTATAAAACTCCAAAAGAAAGCATAAGCAGCAAGCTCCTTGACACTAGGCTTTTTTTTTAATTATTAAAAAATTTTGATGCATTGTTGATATATAACACTTTATATGATTTAGAGTTTTGTCTTTACACTACCACCAAAGAACCAGTAATCTTCCATGATAAACCATTGAGCCCCTCCCTCCCAACCCTCCTTCTCAGATAGCTTTAATTCTGCAGTCAGATTTCTAGGATTTGTTTTGGTTTAGTTTTGTCTATTCCTTTGCTTTGTTTTTTTATACTCAGTACATGAGTGAAATCATCCAGTATTTGTTTCTTCTTTTGACTTAATTCATTTAGCATAATCTCCTCAAGTTCCATCTATGTTGTTGAAAATGATCTTCATCATTTTATAGAGCTGACCAGTAATCAGTTGTGAGAATACCATTTTTTTCTTCATACACTCATCTGTTATTGGTGCTGAATCTGTATATTATTTTGGGTAGATTGTCATTTCAGCAATGTTTATCTTCCAATCCATGAGCAAGGATTTTTATTTCTTCATGTCTTCCATCTCTCTTAACAGTATAGTTTAGTTTCTGTTGGACAGGCTTTTCATTTCATTTGTTAAATTATAACTGGATATTTAATTCTTTTTGTCACAGTTTTTTTTTTAAGATTTATTTATTTATTCATACAGAACTGGGGTACAGGCCAGAGATGTGGAGGGTGAGCGGATTCACCAGAGACAGAGTGGGGAGCAGAACAGGCAGATCAACGAAGTACACTGCTGAGAGGAGCAGCGGGCGGGTCAGGAGAGGTCTGCCACGCCATGTGGTCACCTCCAGGGCAGGCGGGAATCGAACTCATGCAGAAGTGGCTTCAGAGTCTCAGTGCTATGCTTTAACCCGCTGCACCACCAGGGAGGGCCCTTTTTTGTCACAGTTTTAAATGGAATTGTTTTTCTTTCTTTTCCAGTTCATTGCTTGCATATAGGTGTGAAACAAAATTTTTGTGTGTTGATATTTTGCCTGTCACATCACTATACTGGTTTATTGTTTCTAATAGGTTTTTAAATGAAGCCTTTAGGATGTTCTATATCTGTTATTATGTCATCTGCCAATCATGATGCTTTTACCTGTTTTCCAATCAGGATTCCTTTTACATCTTTCTCTTGTCTACTTGTTCTAGCTAGGACTTCCAGTACTACGTTGAATAGTAATGGGGAAAGTGGACAACTCTGTCTTGTACCAGATCTTCAAGGAAAAGCTTTCTTTTTTTTTCTACTGACTATGATGTTAGCTGTGCGGTTGACATATATGGCCTTTATTATGTTGAAGTATGTTCTTTCTAACTCCATTTTGTTAGTAGTTTTTCATCATAACTGGGGATTGGAATCTTATTAGATTGTTTCTTTGCTTCCATCAATATGGTCATATGATTTTTTATCTTTCTTTTGTTGATGTGGTAAATTATGTTGATTAATTTGTGTAGATTGAACCATACTTGTACCACTGAAATAAATTCTACATGGTCATGATGTTCATACATCCTTTTAATGTATTATTTTATTTGGTTTACTAAGATTTTGCTAAGAATTTTCACATCTGTGCTTATCAGGGAAATTGGTTTGAGGTTTTCATTTTTGTATACTGTCCTTCTCTGCTTTTTGGTACCAGGTTATGTACTTATAAAATGTGTTTGGAAGCTTCCCCTTTTCAATTATTTGTAAAAATTTGAGAGGGATAAGTATTAATTGTCTTTGAATATTTGGCAGAACTCATCAATGAAACCATCTTGTCCTAGGCTTTTGGTTTTGGGGGCAGTTTTGATTACTGTTTCAGTTTCCTTGCTTGTAATTGATCTGTTCAGGTTTTATATTTCTTCTTACTTGTCTTGAAAGGTTATATACTCATAAGAATTTGTCCATTTCTCTTACATTATCCAATTTATTGCCATAAAGATTTTCATGGTAATTTCTTATAATCTACAGCATTTCTAAGATGTCTCTTGTAACTTACCTCATTTCTGTTTATTAGAGGTTTTTTTAATATTTATTTATTTACACATACAGAACTGGGATACAGACCAGAGATGCGGGGGGGGGGGTGATTCACCAGAAGCAGAGTGGGGAGCAGAACAGGCAGATCTACTGAAATACAGTGCTGAGGGGAGCAGTGGGTGGGTTAGGAGAGGTCTGCCATGCCTTGTGGGTCACCTCTCTGGCCAGGGATCAAACTTGTGCTGCAGTGGCTTCATAGTGCCGTGCTTTTACCCTTTACGCCACCAGGGAGGGCCCTTATTAGAGTTTATGTCTTTTTTAATTAGTGACCTTAGCTAGAAGTTTGCCTTTTTTGTTTGTTTTTTTCAAAGAATGAACTGTAATTTTACTTACCTTGGATATATTTTTGTTTTATTTATGTCCATGCTAACTGTTACTGTCTCCTTTTTTTTTTAAAAGCTTTTGGTTCATTTGTTCATTTTTTTTCCCAGCTTCTTAAGGTGTAGGGTTAGATTATTGGAAATCTTTCCTGTTTCTTGACAAAAGCCTGTATTGCTATTTATGGCCTTGTTAGTACTACTTTTTATACATCCCATAGGTTCTGATAGTTCTAACATCAGTGCTGATAGAGAGTTTTTGGATTTGACCATAAAGTGAGACTACATTAAACAAAAGACCTTCTATACAGTAAAGGAAAGCATCCCAAAATGAAAAGTCAACTACTGAATGGTAGAAAACACTTACAAATCATATATCTGATAAGGAGGTATATTAATAATACAGGGAACTTCTACATTTCGATAACAAAAAAATTTTCAATTAAAAAATCGGCAAACGGGGCCCTCTCTGGTGGTGCAGCCCTGAGACGCTAAAGCCACTTCAGCATGAGTTCAATCCCCACCTCCCCTGGAGGTGACCACATGGCGCGGCAGACCTCTCCTGACCTGCCCGCTGCACCCCTCAGCAGTGTTCTTCGACGATCTGCCTGTTCTGCTCCCCACTCTGTCTCTGGTGAATCCTCTCACTACCCCTGCATGTCTGGCCTGTACCCCAGTTCTGTATGTACAAATAAATCTTTTTTAAAAAATCGGCAAATGATCTAAATAGACTTTTTTCAGCAAAAGTCTACAGATTGCCAACAGTTATATGTAAAGGTGCCCAATATTATCAGGGAAATGGAAATGAAAACCACCATGATATATCCCCTCACACACGTTTGAATGGTTATTATAAGAAGACTAGAAAATAACTGCTGGGGTCTCCCTGGTGGTGCAAGGGGTTAAAGCATAGCAGTGTGAGGTTATCTGCAACTACTGCAGCACAAGTTCGATCCCCAGCCAGGGAAGTGACCCACATGTTGCAGATGACCTCTCCTGTCTGGCCCGGTGCTCCCCCACCAGTATAATTAGTCAATCTGCCTTTTCTGCTCCCCATTCTGGTGAATCCTCTCACCTCCCATACCTCTTGTATGCATAAATGAAATTTTAAGAAAATAACAAGTGTTGGTGAGGATGTGTAGAAAAGGGAAAGGGAGCCTTATGCAGTGTTGGAAGCAGTACTTCAAAGTATTAAAAATAGAAGTACCATATGATCTAGCAATTCCATTTCTGCATATTTATCTGAAGAAGACTAAAACTCTGTTGTAAAGATATATACACCCCTATGTTTATTGCTGCATAGAAACAACTTATGTCCATTAATGGTTTGAATGGATAAAGAAGATAATGTATATATGTATATGTATGTATGTGTTTATGTGTATGTGTATATTATTTATATAAAAACACAAATACATAATAAAATATTATTCAGCCATAAAACAGAAGGAAATATTTCCATTTGTGAAAACATGGATGAACTTTAAGTATATAATGCTAATAAGTGAAATAAATCAGGCAAAGAGAAATATTGTATGATGGTACTTAAATGTAGAATGTTTTTTGAATATCATAACAGAATATGAATACAGAGAACTAATTAGTGGTTATAAGAAGTAAGGTTTAGAGCTTGGGTGAAATAAGTGGAGGCCAAAATATATAAACTAAAATAGCTCATGGGAAAGTAATTTGCAGCATTGGGATTAGAGTTAATAATATGGTATTATATGTTTGAAAGTTGTTAAGAGAATACTTTTTTCATCACAAGGGGGAAAATCTAACTATATGATCATGCATATAACTAGATTTATTGTGGTAATCATTTTGCAATATATACAGATATTAAATCATCATGTTGTGTACCTGAAGTTAACAAAATGTGTGAATTATTATCTAATTTTAAAAATAAAAATAGATTTTAAAGTATGAATGAATTTGCCTGTTGGAGAATAAGGGAAGAGAGTAGAAAGTATTCTAAGCAAAGGAAAGTTTCGTGTGACTCAAAAGGATTTCTCCTGGTAAGCCCAGTAATTCAGAAAGTAAGGGGCCTCCCTGGTAGCACAAGAGGTTAAGGCTCAGCACTATCAAGCTATCTTCAGCCACTGCAGCACAAGTTTGATTCCCCATCCAGGGAGATGGCCCACTTGAAGCAACAGACCTCTCCTGTCTCACCTGCTGCTCCCCTCAGCAATGTACGTTGTCACTCTGCCTGTTCTTCTCCCCACTCTGTCTTGTGAGCCCTCTCACACCCTGCACCTCTGGCCTGTACCCCAGTTCTTAAATGCATAAATCTTTTAAAATTTTAGAATTTAGGTTCTAAAGAAGCAGTAACAGTAACTACAGAACAGTAACTTTTTGATATGTCCTGCAATTCCAAAACCATACTGGATATTTTGATCTTTAAGAGTGAAAATCATAAGGCTACCTGTACTGGTGTGATCATTTCAGGTAAGGAATGGCAACTTAGAGATTTAGAACCAGGCTGTGGCTGCAGAGCACAGCCTTTTTCCAGTATACCACACCACCTCCTAGCTAGAGTTCCCAGGAACCGAACCCTTGATTTCAGTGCCAAGTTTCTGCAGTTTCAATAGCTCCGGTAATTATGCATGCTCATTACCTTGTGGACCTCAAAGGAGCTAAGGTCATAATCTTTGTAGTGATGTATTTATATTTTTTCGATTTCTTTTCCTTTTTCTGCATTCTAGCTGTCTATAGCAATAAGCATTTCAATTCATGGGATTCAGTTAAAATACTCATCAATAAGTATTCATTTAATTAGTGGCTTATTCATTTAATTAGTGGCTTTTCTATTTGGAGAAATGACACTATAATCTAGCCATCCAACCAAAGCAGAATTCTAGGAAACAGACTCTTCCCTTCTGTACCCCTTTTCTATAAAACCCATAACCAAATCCTGTGAATTTATTTCCTTAATACTCTTCTCTTCTTATCCTCTCCAACCTTTGAACCACTTCCCTTGTTTAGACCAATTTCCAATAAGTTGCTGCAGTTACTTCCCAAATGCTATCCATGTCTCTTACCCTCTAAGACCAGTCAGTATTAAACCAGTTAATATCACTCTCCTGTAGATAATCCTGAAATGTCTTCCTATACGGCAAGTTCTCACTTAACACCATCAAAGTTTCTTGGAAACCATAACTTTAAAGTTCTCAAATTACATCATTTTTCAATATTGGCCAGGATTCCTTTTTTTCTCATCAATGTTATAATGAGACAACATTGAAAAAAAATATTATTTGTTCAGGACCTGCTGTACTTTCAGTATAAGGTTCAAATTCCTTAGTAATATTTTTTGATACTCTTTGTGATCTGGCCTACTTTCTAATTTTGTCCCCTGTCACTACAAACATACTTAGCTCCAGCAATATGTAGCCTAGTATATCATGCTGAACCCCATACCTCGCATTTACTGTTATCTCATTCTTCAACCTACTGCTCCTTTCCTTTAGTCTCACCAATTCTACATTCCCCTTGAAACTTCTCTCCTCTGGACCTATTTTTCAGGATATCCTCCCTTATTCTTCTAGTGGTAGCCCTCTTCTGTGCTTTGTAGCACCCTGTACATTCTTTTGTTTTGGTACTTGTCATTGTTAATATACATGCCTGTCTCCTCTGCCACCCAGTCTGCTAGTAATCAAAAACAGAGACTTACTTTTATTCCATTGGAATTGCCATAGTCTGGCCCATGATGGGTTCTTAGCCTAATAAATGTTATTGAAATGAATAGATGTGGTTTAATGATAATGCTTTTATTTTCTAGGTACATGATTCAGTGGCCAGGTGGCCGCATCTTGCACCGTCATGAGCTGGACACTTTCCTTGCCCAGGCAGTATCTACCCAGCTTTATGAACCTGATCAACTTCAAGAACTCAAGGTGATTTGATCCACCTTCATTTAATTCTTTAATGAATTCATAGCTTTACTTTAAGACTTCTTTTTTCAGAGCTGGAGAGAAGAGTAATTCTGCAGGTAAAAGTTTGATTTTATTTTCGCCAAATATTTATGTCTATTAATAAAACAGGTGCCTGCAACACTGCTCCTGTACTGATGGGTGAGAATGGATAGAAAAGATGGATATTGGGCAAGACAAATAAATCATGACCCATCGACTCTTGCTAGGTAAACTACAGGGCACTTATCCTGGTGTCCATTTGTCTCTGAGTAAATGTCCACCTTTCCCTTTTAATAATACCTATTGGGAAGTCCATGGTGATTACAACTGAGATGAAAAAATGCACAAAATGATGTAAAAGTAAACTATTTTATTATTAAAAATAATGCCTATTAGGTTTTAGAAGTCTAGAAAAGCATAAGAAGGAAATAAATCCACCAAATAACTGAAGGCATTAGAACATAGAGGGATGGTTTTGAAGCCAGGCTGCCTTGGATGTGAATCCTGGCTGCTTTGCTTTTTAGCTGTGTCATCTTAACCTGGTTGCCTAAACTTTCTAGCTTCAGTTTCCTTACTTTTAGGATTATGAATATATTAATTATTTTATGCAAAACACTTAGAATATTGCCTCGCATAATTTCATGCACACAACAATTAATACATATTAGCTATTACTACACCTTTTCCTAATTTCAGTAGGCATGTTCCTTTGAGGACCTAGAGTAAGCTAGAAGGTCAAATCCAAAAAGACTTAAAAACTCTTTAATTTTAATTTTGGTCAACTAAGGGAAAGACAAAACAGTCTAAGGCAAAGTGTGTAGTTCCTTTTTACAATAAATATTGTATTATTCCATCCTAAGCAGTTACTGACTCCAAAACGCCCATAGAAGGAACCTTACAAGTAGTTCCCCTTTTCCTGTTAAAGCCATCTAACCCCCCACCTTGAGATAACCACTGTGAATATTTTGTTTTTTTTTCTAGTCTCTTGTGCATTTTTTACTTAGTTGAAATACATATTTATATGTTGTGTTTTTTTCTTAACATAGCACATATTTTCTGTCTTAAAATATTTTACTCACTTTTATCATATAGGTGTATCATTTAACTATGACAATGTTGGCCATTTAGTTTTGAGTCTTACCCTACTATATTAATGTTGTAATTCACCTCTTTATGCATAGAGTTTTATTTACAGCTCTACTTCCTCAGAATAGATTCTTAAGAGCAGAATTTCTGAGTCAACAAGTGGACATTTTCAAGATTCTTGATACATATTATTTGACTGTAATATACATTACTCATCAGCTTTAATGAGTGTGGCTATTTATTTCAGTGTATCCTCATCTGCATTGGTTTGATTTTGGTCTTTAGTTTTGAATTTTTTCTAATTTGACAGACTAAAAAATAGTATCCCATGTTGGTATCTTTTAAAAGTTTTATAGCTACTGTCTTTTTTTTTTTTTTAATAATGAGCATCTTTCATATATCTCAGGGAAATTTTTTCATAAAAGATACTTGGACTGTAAAATATTAAAAGACAACATGATCAAATTTAACTGAAATAATAGCATGACAGGTTTAAGATGAAATGTAATTGATCACAGTAACTTCTTAATAGTAGTTTTTCCTCTGTGGCGGTTTCAGATTGAGAAACTGGATGCCCGAGGGATCCAACTTGCTGCCCTTTTCATGAGTGGGGTCGATACAGCTCTATTTGCTAATGATGCCTGTGGCCAGCCAGTCCCGTGGGAACACTGCTGTCCCTGGATTTACTTCGATGGCAAACTGTTCCAGAGCAAGCTAATTAAAGCAGGCCGAGAGCGGGTATCCCTGATTGAGCTCTGTGATGGCCAGGTACCAACATGTTGGGCAGCTGCTATGCTAAGGGCCATTTCTGATGTATGGTGGGGATGAATTGACAGGGAGGGCAAAGTATCAGTGACACTGGGGAGAGAGGTAGCAAAATTGGGAAATCTTGTTTGACCTTAAGCTAACTTGGTCAATGATAGTCCCATGACACAGAATCTGAGGTGAACACATTATAAAAACGTGTTGGTAAGTTGATTTTTGTGCTCTTCAAGTTTTTATATTCCTGTCTTACTCTTCCCACAGAATAGTCAGATATACTGCATGTCTTTCCTCTTAATTTTAGAATTTCATTTCCCTTATTTACAAAAACTGTAAGTTACTTTTCAAAGTGATGACAATTCTTGTAAAGGAACTTTAGAAGAAAGTAAAGCAGAAAAAGACAGAGAAATGATAGAGAAAAAGCAGGTGTTTTTTTTTTTTCTTTTGAAACCCTGGGAAAGGTGAGGAAAGGAAAGAGCAAGGAATCCTTAATTCTTTATCTTTGGGGGCGAATTAACTATCTGGGTATTTTTAGAACAATTTGCCAACCCTGGACATTATACTCTACAGAGGTTAAGGTATTCTTGATCTTGGTTATTAAGGAGAATGTTAAAAGGCTTTTCATATATCAGTTTTGCTTTTCTTCGCTGACCTAGTTCTGTTACTTCCCCCTTAGAAAATGACCTAGCCTATTGTGTGCCATATAATAGACCATCAGTAAATATTTATTGTTATATTTTTTACTTGGCCTAATCAAGGAAGTTTTAAAATTTTAGTTTATGTGCCTTATAAGTTCTTAGTGAAACCTCATATGGTAGTTATGTGGTGTCATGTGGAGAGTGGGGACTTGATGACAGATAGACTTTCCTGAATGTGATACCTCAAACCATTTAACCCTAGACTTTGATTCTCTTAATGAAAATAGATTTGTAAGACTGCACCTAGAATGCCCAATACTGTGCCTGAAACATAGGAGAAGTTCAAAAAAAAAAAAAAAAGGCAGCTGCTGTTATTATTCTGTTCCTCATTTGAAGGCTGACTTGGCAACCAAAGTGGAAAAGATGAGACAGAGTATCCTTGAAGGAGTCAACATAAACCCTCCACCACCTTCTGCTCTACTTCCATCACCTACTTTTGTGCCTCCCATGGTGCCCTCCCTCTACCCTGTCTCACTTTATTCTAGAGCCCTGGGCTCATTACCACCTCCCCCTCATGGAAGGAGCCGGGGGTTTGCAGGTCAGTACCCAAGAATGAGGTATTTATCATCTTCAACTTATTTCATAATAGTCCATGAAGTGATTATTGTCTGTTACAGAAGCAGCAGTGTCACATATATCTCATCTGTAGTATGTTGTGATAGTTTGAAGAGCAGCTTAATAGATAGAGGTGTGTAGCCTCAGGAAGATGGTCCACTGACTTCCTAGGCTACTCTCCATAGAGATGGTAGCTGTTCCCTCAGAATTTGACTGTCACCAACCATACTCATGAACTCATACAGAAACCAGGAGCTACTTAATTCCTTTGTAAACTATAACTCCTATGAATGGGAACTTCATGTTTGCTGGTTCATTCACTCATTTCCCACAGCAGATGTACACAGGAGCTGCAGGAAAAGCAATGGGAAATGAACAGTGTTGGCAGATGACAGTAACCTGATAAACCCATTTTCACTCTAGAGAAAAACTTGGCACATTTCTAAAAACATAGAAAGAAATCAGTCATACTCGACATACTCTAGGAACTTGCAGTTTGGTGGACACACAACACACATAGACATTCACACTTGCATGCTGTGACTTAATGGTGACACCTGAGCTGTGGCTTATGTTAAAAAGTCATGCTTAGGTAGCTCAGATACTGATCCTGATCATTCAAATAGCCTGTCCCCTAGTAAAATAGGATTTTTAACAGAGACATTTTGACACAAAATTTTAAGATTCTGGGATTAGGTGAATGTGTCATTGCTATGGCTAGAGGCATTTATGCTCATACTTTAAAAATAATAAAGCTGGAAGTTGAAATTTGTCTTTCAGGGTCACAAAACTCAGTATGAATCTCTAGCCCAAGGCTGTGCTTAGATGAGCAGTGTGAAAACATGCCTGGCAACCCCTTGTCCAGTCAGGCAGTGATCAAGTGTTATAAACCAGGGAGTCAGCCATTCATCCTTGCAGCCATTCTTTGAAATTGACTTTACAGATAACTTCTCTCATTCTTTGCCTGATAATTTTATTGTGCCTCAGAAAACAGCCTTAATTAAGGCCACATTATTAGGAGGGCCTCAACATTGCCCCTATTCTAGTGATGCTTAGTCTCCAGTTACTGATAGTTTCTGAGGAGCCTCCAGCCTCTTGAAAAGTCACAATCAGATCCCCAAGTGTATGTCTTTCATGTCCTCTTAGGAAATGTTGACATCTTAGTTTCTTAGGCTCTTACTTTATATAAATGAAGAGCTCTTTACCAGCATTCTACTTAATGAGTAAAGGGTTTTTCACTGAGTTTTTTCCATAAATTAAAATCAAAGGTTTACTTCATACTCTGTGAAGCCTTCTTTTGGTGCCAAATCACACCTCACAAACTCAACACATAGTTGTAATATGCTGTTTTTTTAATAAGTGAAGATTTATTTATTTATGCATACAAAACTGGGGCCCAAGCCAGAGGTGCAGGGGTGATAAGAGGCTTCACCAGAGACAGTGAGGAGCAGAATAGGCAGATCCACGAAGTACATTGCTGAGGGGAGGAGCAGGCGGGTCAAGAGAGGTCTGCCGGGTCATGCGGATCACCTCCGGGGCTGGGGATTGAACTTGCACTGAAACGGCTACAGTTAGCTTGCAGTGCTGCACCCTTACCCACTGCGCCACCAGGGAAGGCCACAATATGCTGTTTTAAGGAGCTGTCTCATCTTGAATTGGTGCTGGTTTTCAACTGTTGATGTTCCTACCTTATAAATGACTTTTAGTTTAAATTTGTTATTTTGAATTTAGTTTGGTTGATTGATCGTCCAGTGTATAATGATACATATTTAAATCAAATGTAGTTTTGACCTCTGGTTTTCCAATAATTAGATTTTAAGACATTTGTTCTCTTAACAAATATTATATACCTACTATGTGACAAGCTCTGTAGTTGGAAAATAAATCATCTACAACTCCCCTGTTATAGTCAATATGTACAAATCTTCGCAAACACATAAAGTTGCTTCCACATTGATTCTTGGTTGTCATCACAGTCTTTTTAGCATACACAGAGAAATTGAAATAAGTCAATAGGTTGACTATCGGATCTTGTGTTCCACTTCTTATCATACTTTGCAGTTGTCATTCATTATTGCCTTTCTTCCTCTCTTTGCAGGTTTCCACCCAATCCCACCCCAGGGAGGAAAGCTGGAGATAGCTGGAATGGTTGTAGGCCAGTGGGCTGGCAGCAGACCCTCCAGGGGCCGAGGATCCTTTGGCATGCAAGTGGTTTCTGTCGGTGGGCCAGGAAAAGGGTATGTATTTAAATAGGTTGGTATGAGGTAGTGTCAATCAAGGTGCCCTTGGGGGAAATCCATCTATTGAATCCTTCTATAAAGGTAAGAGGCATTAATGAACTTTTCCACACATAAGCCAGTTTTCACTTTAGTTAAAGCAGACATACTAAATGCTCTGTCTCAATGAGAAAGTTTTTGGCATTGAGGAAGACATGGGATACAAAACAGTTCAGTATGCTATAGAAATGCTATAGAATAAGATAGTAGTTTATACTGTAATACAGAGGAGGGGCATCTAACTTAAGAAATCAAACTTTTTAGAGGAGGTGAACAGTGAAAAACAGGGGTAAAGGCTTTATATGTTCCTCATCATCACTTTTTCCCCCACTTTCTAAGGCATGGAAAAGAACAGACTGGTAGAGGATCCAAAGGACATAAGAAAGGAAATAAACAAGTAAGCACCTTTTTGAGATATCTAGCTTTTATATGATACCTCTTGTCTTTTCAGATAAATTTCAAGAGATCAGATCATGCATGAAAACCTGAGCTTATAGGAAAGCTTCTCCCAACATTTGATTTCATTCCCTGCTCTCTAATGGTCTGTTAAGTGTTAGCCTGCACAGGCTTCTCCCACAGGGCTGTAGAGTATTACTGTTTTTCCTGAGTAAGGCCACAAGATAAATAACAATGGCTGTGTACTGATGACTCTACCTAGCATGGTATATGCTACATGAAGCTATAAAGAGGCCAAAGTGAGGTTAACAATGAGATTTCCAGTCTTAGCTTCTGGGGAGCTACTAGAGGAGCTTAGAAAATTAGATTTTTGCTTTTCCTGAATATGGGGGGTGGAGGGGAAATACTGCCATTCTACTTATTCTTAATGACTCAGGTTGGTCTTAAATTTGCTTCTAATCTGTACCTTGTAATATATCACAGTTCTCCCTGTCATTAGACACTTTCCATATCCCCAAATATGACAGCCTGTTTTTATTGTCATCCAAAATTTTATATTAGACTTTAAGCACTGGGTTCGTCATAATATAAAAGCTACCATTTCTTGAGTGCCCACTTTCTACCACATCTCTACAAGACATTTTTTTTAAGATTTATTTATTTATTCATACAGAACTGGGGTACAGGCCAGAGATGCGGAGGGTGAGAGAATTCACCAGAGATAGAGTGGGGAGCAGAACAGGCAGATCGACGAAGTACACTGCTGAGGGGAGCAGTGGGTGGGCCAGGAGAGGTCTGCCACGCCATGTGGTTACCTCCCGGGCAGGTGGGGATCAAACTCATGCAGAAGTGGCTTAAGCTTCTTAGTGCAGTGCTCTAACCCACTGTGCCACCAGGGAGGGCCACTACAAGACATTTTTAAGAGACTTTAACCCTCATGAAATTCACTGACTAGACCACACTGCAAGACAGCTGTGTTATTAGTCCTCATTCCCAAATCAACTCTCCTGCATCTGTTTACCTCCATTGTCAAATGTTTTGTCAAAGAATACAGATTTGCTTCAGTGTTATTTTGAGCTAAAAATGGAACTAGAATAGATAAGTCCCCCACACAAAATGTTTGTAATATACTCCAAAGGCAATGAGCAATAACTTTGGGATTTTTCCCAAAACTACTCATCTGTTTCCAGAAGCTGCTTGGTAAAGGGGCTTACACCTAGAAGGAAAACTGGTAACCAGATAGATACCCATAAGGTAGTATACCCTTGGGAAATCATCATTTTTTTAGGGTCTGACCATTAAGCAATCTGAGAAATCTGACTTTTGTGGTACAGTTAGGGTGGGTCCATCTCTCAGTGATGAACTCAAATTAACCGAGATCACAGAAATAGCTATGTGGGAGGTGAGGAAAGAGAAGGGAGGAAGTGAAAGATAAAGTACTGATTTACAGTGAGAAGAAATAATTATATTATACACTCTTTCCTAGGCGCACTTAAAAATTCATGTGAGGTATTTATTGTTTCCTATTTAAACAGGACTAAGCTAAGGCTCAGGGGGATGAAGCATCTTACCAAATATATCTATCAAATCAACATCAAAAATGACATTCCTGTCTTAGTTGATTGTATCCAAAGTCCTATGTTAGATAAGCTTCAGACCTAGGTCTGGCTGATTCTAGTACAAATGCTCTTATCCATACTAGAAGAGGTTTCTTTCTCCAACAATAAGCTGAAGGAGAGGTCACCATATCAGAAATTTGCTTGGAGACAAAATCATGTTCCCAAGAATTTTTTGAGTTCTTGCTGTATGCCAGGTATAAAATGTCCTAAGGGCTTTACATTGAGTGTCTCACTGAATCCTCACCGGAAACTATGAAATAGATACTATTATACTCTAGTTTATAGGTGAGGAAACTGGGAGATCAGCTTATGTTTCTCTTCACTAAGATTGCCAGGGCATTGATATCCACTCCAGAGACATAACCTAGTTAGGCAAATTCTCACGTTGACTTGATTTTTTGCTGAGCCTTCTTTCCTGGACAAACATGTTCATGATAGCCTTGTTTGTTGTCCTCTTATTGTTCAGTCACCC
The DNA here is from genome assembly GCF_000260355.1 of Condylura cristata. Lineage (NCBI taxonomy): Eukaryota > Metazoa > Chordata > Mammalia > Eulipotyphla > Talpidae > Condylura > Condylura cristata. The sequence continues at coordinate 1,121,757 of NW_004567154.1, read as the reverse complement.
CAGTTATCTCTAGTTTCCCTGAATCTTGAGATTATTCTGAGATTACTAGAGCTTTGTATGTTCCTAAATTTTTTTTAAATTTATTTTTACATCATTCTTCATTTTGTGCATTTTTTCCATCTTGGTTATAATCCCTGTGAACTTCCCCAAATTCTTAAAGTCACTTATTTGTAATGTTTTTATTTCTTTGTTGACTTCCTCAGGTGATTAATTCCATCAGTTGTATGGAATTTTACTAGTTTCACCTTATTTCCAGGTTCTTGAGCAATAATTCACAGCAGGCTCCATGTTGTGCAGGCTTAAGCCACATGATCTAGCTTTAAATTGGGCTCTGCCACTTTCTAGTGCTGGAGTCTCAGACAAGTTATTTTCCCTCTCTGTGACCTGGTTCCCTATAAATGGAAAAACTGATACCTACCTCATAAGAGTTACTTCGAGTATCAAATGAAATGATAATATGTAAAGTGTTTAACAAGGGCCCTGACATAGGAAGTACTCAATAAAAATCACTTATTTATGATTGACCACAATTTCAACAGGTATTGGATTTCAGTTGTGTATTGCATCTTAGGAAGAACAAGATCTTTGGAGTCAAACAGGCTTGTGCAAGTTTAGGCATGCCAGTGACTTTGGACAAGTCATTTTATTATTTTGAGCCTTTTTTTGAGCGTCAGGACTGTCTCACAAGGTAATGAAGTTTATGTCATTAGTATTTCAGTACTAGTTACATTCCTGGGATTAAAAGAAAAATGGTGATTTTAATTATTAAAATGTCTATAGAATATTGCACGTAGACCTTATGGTTTCTTTTCCTTTCATTTAAATGTCCAGTTGACATCATTGGACACTATTACATAGCAGTTAAGAGAATAGGTTTTAGAGGCTAACTGTCTTGGATTGGAATTCTGGCCCCATCACTTTTTATCTGGGTGTCCTTGAACAGGTTACTTTAATCTTTTTGAGCCACAGCTTCCTCATCAGTAAACAGGGTATCATGTCTACCCTCTTAGGGTCCCTGTCAGTGTTAGAAAAATAATTGTAAAACTTTGTAAATATTTGCTGTATCTTGGTGTGTTGTTGATAATTGCCATTGGATTTCAATCAGATCTATCTGTTGCACCTATGTTCTCAGGATAGTATCAGAATGTAGTAGGCATTAACAAGCTTTGGGCTTTCTGTTGTTTTGAATACCAGAATCTGCTTCTACAAGCTAACTTATGAATATACTTGGAAAAGCCATCCAGTTTGGATTACCACTTCCACTGAATATCTTGGTTTTTGACAGGGCACTTCAGATGGAGTTTCTAAATCCCTGGAGGCTCATCAGAGCCGGTCCAGCTCACAAGTGAATGGAAACAATGGCACATTGATCAAAGAAGAGAAGAATGATCACCATCTTCTGGCTCTATCACAGTGTGCCTTATCCAGAGACAACAACATATGTAATAATGGTAACCGCTACTTCCCAGTGAAGAATGGGGAGAAGAGCCACTTTCAAGAGCAAAAGATAGGATCAGTGCCACAACAGAAAGAGGAATAATGAGCAGAAGATGACTTTACCAGATCAGGAAAAAAGGAAAACCTATACTTTTCTGATTCTAGGCCCAAGTTAGAGAACAAAAATGCTTACCCAAGATTTATCCAATGGGATGTTCCATTGTATCTTTCTTTTCCCCTTTCTTTTTCTGGGCCTCCAGGTTTGCTTCTAGGGAAGCTCTGGTCAAAGATGAATGGTAACAGGACTGGCTCCTATTCTTAAGTTGAATATGTAGTGCCAATATTCTCTTTACCTCTCCTGGAAGTCTAGTAAGGTAATGATTGTCAGAAATCAGGTGCCATCATATAAGGCCCTATAGAAAAGTTCTACCTTTGGTTTTCTGTCTTTCTCATGATATTCATTTACAAAAAGCCTGGGGGTGGTAGAAACAACTGTCTATAGCTTCTTGACTTGCTTTTTCTCTATTAATTAGTGGGGCCTTTATATATATAGTCATTATCTACCACCTTTTCACTTTTTCTTCCAACTCACTGACCCCAGGATTTTGCATCACCACCTCTAGCTCTGGCCCGACAATCAGATAAGTAGATGTTTTCAGAGAAGTGAGGTAGTGTTGGTTATTTTTATTTTTTATTTTATTTTATATACTTAAAACACACACACACAACACACAAACCCTGCCAATGGCCTTTGTATTGGGGGATTCAAGTGAGTCGGAAAAGTACTGGGCAGATTTTCCTGCCTCTAAACTAAAACGTGTTTGTAAAATAGAAGATGTGTTAACAGTTCACCGACTCCCTGCTCCCCACACTGTGGGTGGGAATCATAGGGTGGAAACCATTGTAATGAGACTAAGTATGAAAGGAAACTCAGAAGACGCCATGTGTGTGTGTCTCTGTGTATGTGTCTTTGTGTTTATGGGTGTGTGGATAGATGTAAATGCAAAAGTGTATATCTATATGCTTATGCATACCCTTTATATAGAGACAGATCTATTTATCTATACATGTTTTATATATATAAATATATTTGTATGTGTGTATACATACATACATGCATACATAACATGCTGATTTCCCAGAGGATTTACTGAGTTTCCTAGAAAAGCTTCCACTGCTATGGAGTGGTAGGTTTCAAAAGACCACACTTGAAAATTCTTAGTAAGTCACAGCTCATGAGAAGATGGGCTTCTCTAAAGCAGACAAAAAGTACTTTCCAGAGATTGCCTATTCAGAACAACAAACAGTTGTGTTGTCACAACCTTATCTTGAACAGAGCCCTAATATCCCATGTGGTAAAAACAAGCTGGAATGGGATTGGAAAGAGTTGGGCATTTCCTTATGAAGGTGCAGCCTCGTTTGAAGAGAGAAAGGGACTGGCAGGTGATAACCAGGACTTACAGCCAATTTGAAAGAAATCTCATTTGAACTCCAGGATCAAACTGCTCTCAGGCTAGAATTGATTGTCATAAATCCTAAAAGGAGAGGACTAGCATTGGAAAGAAGGTGTAGGGAAGTGTGAGGAAATCAACAATTTGATTTTACATTCCTAGATTGTTTTCATTTGTTCACTGACATTTTGCCTACTGGATCTTTTCATTTGCTTTGCAGAAACTTCAGAGGACTCTGGCCTAGGCCTTTAAAAAAAGGGGTATTCTGTAAAAGGTTCCAAATTCCCACTGAGGCCAGAATCTGCCCTAGACAAAAAAGCTGTTCTTCCTTTACTGGAGATACTCTTAAGATAACCTTGCATTTCTAGTTTTCCCCCTCTTCAGCTGGCTAAGTATAGGGGGTGGGAACATGTCTTACAATAGATTATCATTGTGTCTCCATTTAGAAATGAGACTGATAGTCTCCATATTTTGGGCTTTGTGACATTCTTGCCCAAGGAGTACCATTTCTAAAAGGAATACAACTGACTAGACTTCTACTGGGTTTTCTCTTCTTTTTGTAAAACCCATGCATCTTAACCCACAATTTGCAAGGGAAGGGAGCCCTAGAATGCCTCTTCCCCTGCCCAGACACTTCTTACCTAAACCAAAGCAGGCTAACAGGAGTGCACACCTCACTAGATATAACCAGGAACAGAGTGTATTGAAAAACCTCCTCTTTGGAATCAGCTCCCTAATTTAGTGCCCCCTCTTCTTGGACCTCCTAACCTTGCACAACATCATAAAGGTTAGGTCTTCTGTATCCAGCCTGAGAGATTTACTAGTGAACTTAGATGGCTTGGAAATTTCTTTTTGGAGTCAAAGAGGGAGGAATACTTTCAGAGCTCTAAGAGTAGCCAGAATTACTGAGCTGTATTAAAGTCAGTGTGTGTGTGCGCGTGGGGGGGGGGGTGGTAGTCTCCATTTTCTGACAGGAAGTATTTGGAGTTATATGGGAAGGTATTTTCTTTAGTTGCTATTTCTGTGCATCTTAAATCTCTGACACAATTAAATGACAGTATTGTTAACTCTTGCAGCATTAAGATTTCTTATTTTTAGGCATTCACTGTGAGAAGTAAAATTGCTGCTTTGACAGGGATGATTCCAGTTTGCCAAAAGGCTTGCTTTTCTCCCACACATCTTCACTCTCTTAGCCTGGCCCAAGGTGAAACTAGTGGCCTACTTCCAACCTTGATTTTTATGTGAATTTGGGGTTTGGAAGGTTTCAAGAAAAGAGCTATAAAGGGCCATATTCCTATAATTAATTAGTCTGCCAAAATGCTCAATTAGAAACCAAATTGGGGGAGGCAGCTCTGATCTTTGCTGTGACTTAAAGAGAGTGTCATTGGTCACTGGAGTTTCCATTTCTGACTATAATGTGACCTTTCTTCAACAAAGTCACATAGGAATCCCTAGATAAGGACCCTTTTCTTGTAGGACCACAAGCAAAAGCACCTTTATGTTGACACTGATCCCCAAAGACTTGTAGTTCTTGATTTCTGCTAGTGTGCCTTGGGGACAGCCTATATAACTCTGACCTCTATTCAGTGGCCAGTCTGGTCTGGAACAGGCTTGATAAGCTTGCATTCACTTGCATCATTTTCATTCTGAGCCAGCAGGACATTGGGTAGACTTTAAAGCCCAAGAAATGACACTTGCTTTGGCTAGTGACATTTGATTTTTGTCTTCATCTTTATCTTGTGGTATTGTTGGCCAAATCACATTAAGATTTTTTGAACATCCAGAAAAATACCAGACAAGGCATTAAGGAGGGTAGATAAAGTAAGGGAGAGGGTGGGGGGAGGAGTTCTTATGTAGTATAGTCAGAATGTGAAATTTACTATTTGGTCATAGTGATTCAGTCCTTTGGAACCTTAGAAGGCTCCTGTGGGCACATCAGTGTTACCCTTTCAGCCTCTTATAACCCCCTGGACCTCCCCCTTGAAATGAAAATACAAGCAGACCACAGTTTAAAGTAGTTAGTATAATTCTACTAAGGCTAAATAATTATACTTGTTTACTTCCTGATGCATATTTCCTAAATATGCTGGGGAGGAATTTGGGGGGGGGTGTTCATTTTCAGTGTTACCATTGTGTGTCATCCTATATTTTTCTCCCTTCTGTAACTTTGGCATCTTCTTTTATTTGATTCCCCATTTTCTTTTCTCTTGACTTTATTGCAGTAGCCTGCTGATGCAGGTAGAGAGAGCTCAGTGCCCCCGTACCCCTGTTAACTGCTAATTATTTTCAGTATTGCCAGAGGACAATTTGATGTTCTAAGAAGATAACTTCACTTTTTACAAAATCATCTTTTCCAAGTTAAAAGCAAAATAGAATACCCCCTGTGCTAGGGTCCCCATTTCAGTTTTTGATATTGCCCTTGTCCTTTTATAGATACTCTTTTTGTCTGTGTTGGTAGTAACCAATGACTAGTGAATGTTCATGTAAATGAAACAAATACTACTTCGGATTTTATTAATCTCTCATAACCCTGCCAAATCTGATGATATAATTTTAGTTATTTCCCAAAAGACATTTCCCCATACACACACACCTTTTATTTTATTCCCTTCTATTTTTAGAGTAACATACTAGGTAAAGAGACTTTACCTAACTACTGCAAGAAGTTAATGGTTTTTAGTGCTCACTGATAAACAATGTTATTGACAAAAGAAAGTCTTTCATTGTTTTTTTTCCTGTGTTAATTCTGTGCTCTTGACAGTGTATTTAGTGGATGGATAATATGTATTTCTCTTTCTCACTCCCAGATTCCAAATTCCCTGCCTTTTTGGCCCACCTCACTGTAAAAGCTCCATAGTTTATTAATGTAAGTTTGAATGGATGCTTCCTGGGGGAAACTGCTGGATTTAATGAAAGTGCTTTGGAAAGGAATGAGAATGTCTCTGGAGTTGTTCTGTGAAGGAAATTGGTCTGTTGTTCTGTTAATGCTGATGGAAAGAAACTTACAGCACTTAATAAAACTCTATTCTTTTAATAAAAAAAAACCTGTGAAATAATTTTGGTTGTGTGAAGTTTTAATTTCTTCTACTTCTGGATGCCTTTCTGCAAATGGGGGATATACTTGTCTCAATTTGGAAGTATTGTACAAAAAATTTAGGAGACTATTTGCAGTTGAATATAAGGACAAATGAACCAGTAAGAATCATCAAAGGAAGGGTATACTTAGTTTCCTGCTAAATTTTACTTCGTTTTTTTTTTTTCTAGATATCTCTTTTAATCACATCCAATCATATCATAAAGTGAAAGGCCCAGCAGTTGCTTTATGCTAAAACGTACAAAGGTTAAGTTCAAGTTCTCAGTGCCAAAGCTAGTGCTTTAGTGCTTGGCCTTGGAGTCAGCAAAAGTTAAAATAGCTTCCTTACTGTTCAAAATACCTGTATCATTTTTCTTACAGCTAGTGAGCAAGCCAGGGGGTTGTGGTCAGGACAACAGATAGATTTCTAGGAATGAACCAACATGGTGCCATTCTCTGATAAGAAACTTAAGAGTTTCTCCTACATTGCTAAATAGACCTGGAGTCCAGCCCTATCTAGTGTTCAGATGAGAACTGGTGTGCATTGTCAGTGTCTGAACAAATTTTATAAGATGTTTGGACTTTAAATTTTAGGAAAATTTGGACTTAATCTGTTGGGTTGGCCTACTAGAAGAACTCTGGCTGTCCATGAAATGTCAGGAAAAGATACAAAGAGAATCTTCGTATTCCCTCCTAGAAAACACACATATATAACGCCACACCCAATGCAAAAAACATATCTACGACTCATGTAATCCCAACTAGCCTACTTTAAATTCATGAATCTGTTTGTCTTGGTTTTATACTTTTTTCTACATCACCTCCTTCTTTAATACTTTCTTCCCCTCCTCCTTTTTAAAAATATTTATTTATGCATACAAAAGCTGGGGTATAGGCCAGAGGTGTGGGGGGCCAATATCTGTCATTCTGACTTGCTTTGCTACACATAATCTGCTCAGATTCCTACTTTGCTGTGACTGGTAACATTTCATCATCTTTTATGGCTAAATAGTATTCCATTGTGTGACTCTTAATCTGATCCTCTTATTAGCTGGCATTTAAGTTGCTTCTAAATGCTGGATCATATGGTATATCCATTTTAAAATTTATGTATATTTTACATCTTTTCATTTTTTAACAATGTTTGTTTTCTTTTCTCAGGTGTAGTTACCATAAAATCCACCACCAATTCACCCCATGCATCATCACCATGGTCCCCTGTGCTTTCCCCTTATTCTGATCCCTCTTCCTCCCACCCCCACAGAATGTCTCTAGTTTATAGTTGTCTGTTTATTTCTGTTTTGTTGTGTTTTCTTGTTATTATTTTTTCCTTCTGACTTACTTCACTGAGTATAATTCCTTCTAGCTCCATCCATGTTGCTACAAATGGCATTAGTTTATCTCTTTTGATTGCCTAGTAGTCCATTGTGTGTGTGTGTACATACCACATTTTCTTGATCCAGTCATTTATTTATTTTTTTTTAAGATTTATTTATTTGTACATACAGAACTGGGGTACAGGCCAGAGGCTCAGGGGCGGTGAGAGGCTTCACCAGAGACAGAGTGGGGAACAGAACAGGCAGATGGACGAAGTACACTGCTGAGGGGAGCAGCGGGCGGGTCAGGAGAGGTCTGCCACGCCATGTGGTCTCCTCCGGGGCAGGCGGGAATCGAACTCATGTGGAAGTGGCTTTAGCTTCTCAGTGCAGTGCTTTAACCCGCTGCGCCACCAGGGAGGGCCCCCAGTCATTTATTTTTACGTATTTGGGTTTCTGGGTTTTACATATTGCAGTGCTGCAATAAACATAGGGATATAGTTATACTTTTTTTTTAATTTATTGATTTATGCACACAAGAACTGTGGTACAGGCCAGAGGTGCAGGGGGTGAGAGGATTCACCAGACACAGAGTGGGGAGTAGCACAAGTGGATCTACTGAAACACTACTGAGGGGAGCAGCAGATGGGTCAAGAAAGGTCTGCCATGCCATGTGGGGCATCTCCCTGGCCAGGGATCAAACTCATGCTGCAGGGGCTATGAATAGCTTCTTAGTGCTGTGCTTTATCCCGTAACACCACCAGGGAGGGCCCCAGGTATTTTTTTGAATCTTTTGTGTCTTTTGGGTAGATCCCTAGAAGTGGGATTGCTGGGTCATATGATAGCTCCATTTTTAGAAGTGTGAGGAACCTACATACAGCTTTTCATAATGGTTCGACCAATTTGCTTTCCCTCCAGCAGTATAGGAAAGTTCCTTTTTCACCACATCCTCTCCAGCATTTTTTGTTGCTAGTATTTTTTTTAAGGTTTATCTATGCATACAGAACTGGGGTCTAGGTCAGAAGTGCAGGGTCAGTGAAAGGATTCATCAGAGACATAGTGGGGAGCAGAGCAGCCTACTGACGAAGTACACTGCTCAGGGGAGCAGTGAGTGAGTGGTGGGTCAGGAGAGGTCTGCCACACCATGTGGGTCACAACCCACTGTGCCACCAGGGAGGACCCTTGTTGCTAGTTTTTTTAATATGTGCCAGTCTTACTGCTGTTAGTATCTCATTGTGGTTTTGAAATGCATTTCCATGATTATAAGAGATCTTGAACACTTTTCATATGCCTGTTGGCCATATGCATTTCCTCTTAGAGAAGTGTCTTTTTTTTTTTTTTAAGATTTACTTATTTGTGCATACAGAACTGGGGTACAGGCCAGAGGCTCAGGGGTGGTGAGAGGCTTCACCAGAGACAGAGTGGGGAGCAGAACAGGCAGATCTACGAAGTACACTGCTGAGGGGAGCAGTGGGCGGGCCAGGAGAGGTCTGCCACGCCATGTGGTTACCTCCGGGGCAGGCGGGAATTGAACTCATATGGAAGTGGCTTCAGATTCTCAGTGCTGTGCTTTAACCCGCTGTGCCACCAGGGAGGGCCTAGAGAAGTGTCTTTTAAGTTCTTCTGCCTATTTTTTTTTTACTGGATTGTTTACTTTTTTTTGTAGAATTGCATGAGCTGTGTAGAGCTTTGTGATCAGTCCCTTATCAGTTGTTTGGAGTGCAAAGATTTTTTTCCCAGTCAGTAGTGGGTGTCTTTGTTTTGGTTAATGTCTCTTTTCTGTGCAGCTTTTTAGTATGGTGTAATCCTAGCTGTTTATTTTTTCCTTCACTTTCTTGGCTTTGGAGGATGAGTCTTTAAATATGTTGCTGAGATATATATCATGGAGTGTTTTACATATATTTTCTTCTATTTTATGTTTTCAGATGTTATTTTCAATTCTTTTATCCATTTTGAGTTGATTTTTCTGCATGGTGTGAAGTAGTGGTCTAGTTTCATTCTTTTGCATGTGGCGGTCCAGTTTTCCCAGCCCATTTATTGAACAAACTGCCCTTGTTCTTTTGCATATTCTTTACTCCTTTGTCAAATATTAGTTGTCCATATGTGTGCAGCTTTACTTCTGGACTTTCTATTCAGTTCCATTGATCTGTGTGTCTGTTTTTGTTCTATTACCATGCAGTTTTAATTATTAAGACTTTGTAGTGTTGTTTGAAATCTGGGTGTGCGATACCTCCATTCTCTTTTGTTTTATAGTCAGCAGAGCTTTGGATATTTGAGGTTTTCTGTGGTTCCATATGAATTTCATCAATATTTGTTCTATTTCTTTGAAGAATGTCATTGAGATTTTTATTGGAATAGTGATAATCTGTAAATTGCTTTTGGTAGGATGACTATTTTGATGATGTTGACTTTTCCCAATTTTATTTTATGGATCTGTAATTTTGTTTTTAGTTCAAAGCCATATTTATTTTTTTAATACTGTTGCTTTATAATATGAAGTTTAGGGTGTAATATTTCTGTTGTTTTTTGTCAGAAATAGTATTTGACTTTTAAATGTTACCGTTTATTCGGTACCTATGAAGTTAGTACTTGCACATTATTTCTGATCCTCAAACAACTTTGCAAAGTGTCTTACATATGAACAAACCAATCAGTAGTGCCCAAGTTCATACAACTTAAAATTAATAAAACCAGAGTTACAAAGCCGGGCTTGTTTTGATTAAGTATGTAACTCTTGTTTCTGCCTGTCTGATAGTTCTTCCTCTTTGTGGAAAATAAACCCAGCTTTTTCCTTTAGGATACTGCCCCTCCTTATCTTGGGATAGAGTAGGTTGACCACATGGTTTTACCTCGTCCAGTTTATGATTCACAGAGGGCCAATTGTAGTGCTTTTATATGGGTCTGAAGGAGAAAGTGATAATGAAACTATCTCTTCTAAAATTACAAATATTGGGCTTCCCTGGTGTTGCAAAGTGTTATCTAGCGCACTATCAAACTTTCAACAACCACTGCAGCATGAGTTTGGTCCCCTGCCGGGGAGCTGACCTACATGGTGCAACAGACCTCTGCTGTCTCACCCACTGGTCCCCTCAGCAGTGTATTTCAGTAGATCCAGCTTTTCTGCTCCCCGCTTTGTCTCTGGTGAATTCTCTCACCTCCCCCCCCAACACACACATCTAGTCTATACCTTAGTTCTTGTATGCATAAATTAAAAATCTTTTAAAAGATAAGATTATAAGCATTAGAATAATGCAAGCCTGAAATATTGTCTTCTTCTATTTACATCTTCTACAAGTCTTTATTTGTGTTTGAGTAATATTAAAATTCATTCTCATTTATTGAGAGCAGATAGAGAAAACTATTGAGAGCTTACTATTGGTGCATACCAAAGAGAGTTCTAGATACTTACTTAATACATTGTTTTGCTGTTTAACCCTTATACATTCCTGATCTTTTATTCTAGGAAAAGAGTATGATACCAGGATAAGATGTATTTTTCTGCAACCCCCAAACTCACTCACTTAAAAAAGCCTATACTTTCTTGCTCTTATGGCCTATATAAACTGGGGATCTCTGTTTATCCATAGTCCTTTAAGAACTCACATTAACAAAATCACCATCACTGTCAAGAAAAGCATGTGTCCTAAAGGCACACTAAACCTTAAAGCTTAATTGTCACACATCACATTTCTTTTGCATTGTCTTAAGGAAGTCAGATGGATGCACCTAATTTCTTAGAGGTGGAATAATGCAATTTTACCGTTTGCCTGGAACAAAAGAGTAGGAAGTTCGGTGAGCATCATGGGAAAAAATGACCCATTTCTGGGTAGACTTGATTCATCACCTTTTGGCTGGATGCCATTATTTAACCACTTGGATCATTGTACCTAAAATTTGGAGTAAATAGTGAAGCATTCATTTCCATTCCAATGTCATAGGGATTTTCTACATGTGAGCTAAAGGGACTATAATCTGGTGATAACAGAAGCATTGATCTTAGCTCCACTAGCCCATTCTGTGTGGGTGACTGGGAAGATTAAATGACATAGTATATGTAACATGGCTGGCACATATATAGCTTCCTTATGTGTTAGCTGTTGTTATGGATTTGGGGGCAGATGATAGTAAATAAAAACTTGTCCACATTCTCCAGTCATGGATTTCTCATGACACATTCCTTCCTAACATATAATCTTAGTGTTAGCCTTTCTCATATGAATGTGCTGCTTCCAAAGGTGATCAGTCTACTCCTAGTGCTTCATCTTGTTGAGGACTTCCGTAGTTATTGACACTGAAATGGCCTATTTCCTGAAACGCTGGCTTTCCTAACACTTCTTTCTTATTTGTCTTTCATTTTATTTTCTTGGATAACTTCTTAAAAGTATTACATAATATATGATCACAAAACATATATGTGAATGTTATGAAATTTGGATTTAAAATGAACACTCATGGGCCTCCCTGGTGGCATGAGTATGCAGTCTCAATGCTATCATGCTATTACCACTGTGGCCTGAGTTGGCTCACCGGCCAGGGAGGTGACCCACATGGTGCAGCAGACCTCTCGGGTCTCCCCCACTGCTTCCCTCAGCAATGCATTTCAGTACATCTGTCTTTTCTGCTCCCCACTCTGTCTCTGGTGAATTCTCACCCCACTCACATCTCTGGTCTACACCACAGTTCTTCTATGCATAAATAAATAAGTCTTTAAATAAATAAAACTAAAGTTGTTTAAAAACAAACAAAAAATAAATGAGCATTCATAAGCCCTCCCCTGAGTGGGCTCAGTATTATCCCATCTCCCTGCCTACCTCAAAGAGAACAAGCACTTGAGTTTTATTCTTTTGCTTTCATTTAAAATAGTTTTAACATATATAATAATTCTTGAACAATATATGCTAGGTTTTACTGCTTTTTAATTTCGTAAAAGTTTAATTTTGTTGTCTTCTGCAATTTCCTTTTCTCACTCAGGTAGATTTGTCTAAGACAAAAAAACATCGCATTAGAGAAGTTAACTTTTTTCATTTCTGTGTAATATTTCATTATGTGTATATAACACAATGTATCTGTCCACTCTCTGCCCAATAGAAATATGGGTTCCATTAATGTCACACATACTTTTGCACATCTTCTGCTGGGACCTAAGGCATCCAAATGTTCACCATTATGAGGTACTGAAAATTTTGTTTTTACAATTAGTATTAAGTGGGAATAATATGCTTGCCTTACAAATAGTGGTGGGAATAACACTAAACTACATTAAGAAAATGTGGTTGACATACTGGTTTTAAATCCAAGGTCAAACTTAAAGTTGCCTTGTGTGCATATACTTTTCAAGGACCAGAAAGCAAAAGACTATTTCATCTCCATTTAAAGTATTTCTAAAATTTTCTGATGAAAAAGGCTAGGCTCTGGGTCTTCCCTGTTGTTTAAAGATACAGCACTATCAAGCTATCTCCAGCCACTGCAGCATGAGAGATGGCTTTTATTGTGCCATCTCTCCTTTTTTAAAAAAAAGATACATTTATTTATGCATACAAGAGCTGGGTGTAGGCTAGAAATGGGGGAATTAAAGAGGATTCACCAAAGAAAGTAGGGAGCAGAAAAGGCAGATTGACTGAAATACACTGCTGAGGAGAGCAGTGGGCAAGATAGAAGAGGTCTGCTGTGCCATGTGGTTCATCTCCCTGGCCAGGGATCGAGCTCATGCTGCAGTGGCTGGAGATAGCTTGATAGTGTTGTATCTTTAAACCATGCAACAGGGCCTACTCTTTTTCATCAGAAGATTTTAGAAATCCCACTCCCAGGTATATACCCAAAGGACACACACACAAAAAAAACAATTCAAAAGGACACCTGCACCCCCATGTTTATTTCTGCTCTATTTATAATAGGAAAGATGTGGAATCAACCCAAATTCCCAAAAATAGATGACTGGATTAAAAAGATGTTACGTAAACTCAATGGAATATTACTTAACAATCAAAAAGATAAACTCATGCCTTTTGCAGCAACATGGATGGAGCTGGAAGGGATCATGCTTAGTGATATAAGGAAGAAATAAAAAGAAAAATATTGGATGATTTCACTCATAACAGGAATGTAAATGATCGGGAGGGCTGGGGGTGGGGGGGTGAGGAGAAACAAATGTAATAGAGTAAAAATGAAGACAATGGACAGCTATAAACCCAACATTCTGTGGAATGGAAAGGGGAATGGGATCAGAACTGGGGTGGGAAAAGTGCACTGGACTATAGTGATGGCACAAGGGTGAATTGGTGGTGGGAAGCCCATGGGGATTACAACTGTGATGAAAAAATGCATGAAATTAAGAATGATGTAAATATATAATAAATAAATAGGAGAGATAGCATCTCTTTGTCTACCCTTCAAATCTGAACTAGGCTCATGTTTTGCTTTGGTCAACAGACTGTTGTACAAAATGATATTTTTATCAGTTCCAAGCCTAGGCCTAGGCTTCCATATGTCTATTGCTTCTACTTACTGTCTGGAACCACTAGAACCACCAGGTGAAAAAACATGAGTTAACCTTCTGGACAGTGAGAACTAGCTGAGAGACTCAATTGCCCAGATATACCAGGCAAGACTGAAAAGCCTGTCAAGCACACTAGTGGACCTCAGATCTTCTAAGTCAAAATCTACATTTAAACAATATCCATAGATAATTTATATGTACATTCAAATATAATAAGTAGTGCCATAATTGACTCTCAATACAGATAGGCATAAGCCCTTGCTATATTATAAACAATGTCCCAAGTCAGTGGCACACAAATCTTTAATTTTCTATTTCTTTTTTCATGACTTAATATTTTAAAAAGCAGTATAAAATTTATTTGTTGTTTTTCAATACAAAAATACAAAGAAAAATATTAAAATTGGCCTATGCTTTGTCTAGATTAATCCAAGTGACATTTTCTTTTTTTAAAAAAAGGAAAGTTTACCTAAGGTTAGACAATTCAAGCAGAATCAACCTATGTAAAATGAAGACTGAAAAACTTTTAGCACCACCTCAATCCCAACCTCTCTCTCTCCACAAATATAGCCATTCTTAATCAAAACGAACCTTCCAGGAACTAATTAACATTACAGGAAATATTTAAGCATATACTTACCTATATTTATCTTTTTTTAATAACAATTTATTCTTTTAATTGTGGTAACTTTAGGATTATCTCCATCAGATTTTGCAACCAGAGGGAATCTGTCACCAAATCAGTCATATGTTTATTCTTCTTAAAACATAAGCTTCTCATATGAAAAAATGTTAACATCACTCGTAATAAGGGAGATGCAAATTAAAACCATCTCACCCCAGTGAGAATGGCACATCTTCAAACAACTAGCAACAACAAAGGAGGATGTGGAGAAAAAGGAACTCTCCTGCACTGCTGGTGGGAATGCAAACTAGTACAACCACTTTGGAAAACTGTTTGGAGGTTCCTCAAACTGCTTAACATGGAGCTTCCCTATGATCCAGCAATCCCACTCCTAGGTGTCTACCCAAAAGACACAAAAACACTGATTCAAAAAGATACCTGCACCCCCATGTTTATTGCTGCTTTATTTACAATTGGAAAAACATGGTTAAAAAGATGTAGTATACATATACAATGGAATATTACTCAGCAACCAAAAAAAAAAGAAACACCTGTCTTTTGCAGCAACTTGGATGGAGCTGGAAACGATCATGCTTAGTGAGATAAGCCAGAAAGAAAAAAAAATACCGGATGGTTTCGCTCATAGCAGGAGTATAATGAACCAGGCGAGAAAATAATAAGAATAATGAACAGTGATATACCAGAGACATTTTGTGGGGGTGGATTGGGGAATAGGATCAAAAACGGGGTGGGGGGTTGTGGGGAAAGAAGTACACTGGACTATGGTGAGGGCACATGGGTGAAGCCCATGAGGATTACAATTGAGATGAAAAAAAAATGTACAAAATGATGTAAAAATAAACTATTATATATAAAAAAACAAGCTTCTTACAACCATCATGTTATTTTATACCTAATAACATCTTAAAAATATTTCTCTATGTGCATATATTTTTATGAACTTCTGCAAATATATCTGAAGGATAAATTATTAGTGCCAAGATTGCTGAGTTTTGATTAGGATGCTTTTGGTTGCAAGTAACAACTCCAGCAGTAGATTTGAGCTAGATGTACCCAGTTGTGGTTTTGTTTTGTTTTTGAATTTACATTAAGTTACAACACTTTATAAGTTTCAGGTATAACTTCTTACCTCAGCAACTGTGTATATCACACCACACCCAACACCAAATATCCAGTCACTATCTACTATCTACACACCAATTAGACCCTTCGACCTGATTCTGTCCCCTCTCTTCTCTGGTACTCACCATCCATTTGTCAGACTTAAGTTTTGTTTGTTTTGTTTTGTTCATTTGTTTTATTTCCTTATATTCCACAGATAATTGAAACCACATGTCCTTTTCTTTCTACTTTTTTTTTAAAGAATATTTATTTAGGGCCCTCACTGGTGGCGCAGCGGGTAAAAGCACAGCACAAAGAAGCTTAAGCCACTTCCGCATGAGTTCGATCCCCGCCTGCCCCAGAGGTGACCACATAGCGTGGCAGACCTCTCCTGACCTGCCAGCTGCTCCCCTCAGCCGTGTACTTCGTGGATCTGCCTGTTCTGCACCCCACTCTGTCTCTGGTGAACCCTCTTACCCTCCGTATCTCTGACTTGTACCCCAGTTCTGTACTAATAAATAAATCTTTAAAAAGAAAAATAGAATATTTATTTGTTTATGCTTACAGAACTTGAGGTACAGGCCAGAGGTGTTGTGGGTGAGAGGATTCACCAGAGACAGAGTGGGGAGCAGAACAAGCAGATCTACTGAAATACACTAATGAGGGGAGCAGCGGGTGGGTCAGGAGAGGTCTGCCATGCCATGTGGGCCAGCTCCCTGGCCGGGAATCAAACTCATGCTGCAATGGCTTCAGAGCGCTTCACAATGTGGTGCTTTAACCCGTTGCGCCACCAGGGAGAGCCCTCTTTCTAATTTTAACTTCACTTTAGAGCTACCCAGTTTCCTTCAGTCTGTTTTGCAGTCTCTATTATATCTTCAGAATTTGAAACTGGGGGTGGAGATTAATGGTCTATTGTAACAAACAGGTGGTTCTGATACATTGTCTGAGAACCATTGTTTTAGCCACGGTGGCAATAGAGACTGTGAGTCTCTTCAAGTCTATCAGAGAAGAGAAAACTTCTGATCTGGCTTTCCAAATCAGCAGCACTTTCAAATCTCCCAAAGTGACTTGTTTAGATCACAAATCAGCACTGTATGAAGGTATCTGCTTCTTCAAATGTTCACTTGGCTCTGGATATAATCAAACCTTAAACATTTCCTACTTTTAGAGGTGAATATGGCATTTTATTGCTTTGATTTATATTTAATTTTGGTGAAACAACTTCAAGTCTCTGTTGATGTATGGATGTTTTTATAAATAACTTGCTTATTTTATTGTTTTTTTTTTCATATTGATTCTTCTGAATTCATTGTAAATTGAAAAAACTAGCCCTTTATCATATATTTTGTTTTTTTTTCCAGTTTTGTTGACCTTATGAATTTGTTTATGATAGATCTTGCCACACTACACCGGTCCAGCCCATATAGGAATAAAGCACTGACCAAAAAATCTACCTTATAATGTAGAGATTCTATTCCCAGATATGTATCTGAAGAATACAAAGACACTAATACAAAGAGATACATAAGCTCCTAAGTACATTACAGCACTATTTACTATAAAGTCATGGAAACAGCCCAAGTGTCTAAAGTGTGTGTGTATATACACACAGAGACACACTGCATCTTACAACTTTTCTTTTTGGGGTACTTTATATATATATCACAAACAGTGGAATACTGCTCAGCTGTCAAAAAAAAAATGAAATCTTGCCATTCGTGATAACATGGATGGAACCAGAGGGGAATATGTTAAGCAAACTAAATCAATAGGAGAAAGACAAATTCTTGTTGACTTCACTCATGTAGAATATGAAGAATCAAAGGAACAGACAAAAGTAATTAAAAAAAATAATAACCCTAGAGGGCTCTCCCTGGTGGCACAGTGAGTTAAAGCACAGCACTAAGAAGCTGAAGCCACTTCAGCATGAGTTCGATCCCCGCCTGCCCCGGAGGTGACCACATGGCCTGGCAGACCTCTCCTGACCTGCCCTCTGCTCCCCTCAGCAGTGTACTTCCTGGATCTGCCTGTTCTGTTTCCTCTGCCTCTGATGAATCCTCTCACTGCCCCTGCACCTCTGGCATGTACTACTGTTCGGTATACGTAAATAAGTAAATCTTTAAAAAAAAAAAAAAAACCCTAGAAATCTTACAGTAGAATTGAAGCTACCAGAGGGGGAAGATGGGGTTGAGGAGCAACGGATGCCCAGTAGACTATGGTGGAGGACAGTGGGTGTTTTGGTGGTGCACATGGTGTGGTGACACTCATCTGAAGGGATATGAACCTATTTATTCCCCTGAGTCTTATACATTGTTATAAACAAATGTTACCTCTAAAAAGAAAAATACAAAAAATTTTTACTTTTATACAGTCATGTTCATCAATATTTTCCCTTACAGGGGCCTGCCTGGTCGCAGTCCTAGCTCTATAGCCCCTGTGGCCTGAGTACAACCCCAGCCTGGCAGCTAACCCACATCTGGCACAGTAGACCTCTCCTTTCTCACCCTGTGTTGCCCTCAGCAGTGTATTTCAGTCAATCTGTCTGTTCTGCTCCCCACTCTGTCTCTGGTGAATCTGTTCATCTGCTGACAACTTTGGCCTACACTCCAGTTCATCTATGCAAATATAAATAAATCTTTAAAAAAATGTTTTCCTTTATTGACAACTGGGTTTTGGATTCTGCTTTAATAGGGCCTTCCTGGGCCTCCCTGGTAGACTAGGAGCTAAATTTCAATGCTATCAGGGCCTGAGTTTGATCCAGGCCAGGATGCTAACCCAGATGCAGCAGACCTTTCCTGTTAAACCCACTGCTCCCCTCAGCAGTGTATTTCACTAAGTCCACCTGTTCTGCTGCCCACTCTGTCTCTAGTGAATCCTCTTACCCCTCTGTACCTCTGGCCCACAGTCCAGTTCTACGCAAAAATAAATAAATCTCTAAAAAATAAATAAATAAAAATAAAAGGGCCTTCTCTGTCCCATAGTACAAATAAAACATTCATATTTTTTTCTTAAAAAATTTTTTTTGAGGGGCTCTCCCTGGTGGCACAACTGGTTAAAGCACCACATTATGAAGCTCCCGAAGCCACTGCAGCATGAGTTCAATCCCCTACCAGGGAGCTGACCCACCTGGTGTGGCAGACCTCTCCTGACCAGCCCACTGCTCCCCTCAGCAGTGTACTTCGTCAGTCGGCCTGTTTTACTCCCTACTGTGTCTCTGGTGAATCTTCTCATCCACCACACCTCTGACCTCATACCCCAGTTCTGTACGCATAAATAAATAAATATTTTTAAAAATATTTTGAGAACACAAAATTGGGATTTATTGAAATACAGTGCTCAGAGGAACAATGGGCAAGACATGAGAGGTCATCTACCTAAAATTGTTTTCACTATTTTTCATTTCTTCTTTGAGCTATCTAGAAAAATATTGTTTTAAATAAGTAATAGTTTATTTTTACATCATTTTGTGCATTTTTCCATATCAGTTGTAATCCCCATGGGCTTCCCATCACCAAATCACCCATGTGCCATCACCATAGTCCAGCGCATTTCCCTTCCCCCACTGTTTTTGATCCCATTCTCCACTCTACCCCCATAAAATGTCTCTGGTATATAGATGTTCATTATTATTATTATTTTCTCGTCTGGTCTGTTATATTCCTTTTTTTTCCCTTTTCTTTCTGGCTTATTTCACTAAGCATGATCTTTTCCAGCTCCATCCATGTTGCTGCAAAAGGCATGTGTGGGGTTTTTTTTGGTTGCTGAGTAATATTCCATTGTGCATATATACCACTTTTTTTTTTTAAAGATTTATTTATTTGTACATACAGAACTTGGGTACAGGCCAGAGGATCAGGGGCCGCGAGAGGCTTCACCAGAGACAGAGTGAGCAGCAGAACAGGCAGATCATTGAAGTACACTGCTGAGGGGAGCAGCGGGTGGGTCAGGAGAGGTCTGCCACGCCATGTGTCACCTCCGGGGCAGGCAGGAATTGAACTTATGCGGAAATGGCTTTTAGCTTCTTAATGCTGTGCTTTAACCCGTTGCTCCACCAGGGAGGGCCACTATACCACATCTTTTTAATCCAGTCGTCCACTTTTGGGCATATAGGCTGTTTCCATGTCTTTCCAATTGTGAATAAAGCAGGGGGTGCAGGTATCTTTTTGAATCAGTGTTTTTGTGTCTTTAGGGTAGATACCTAGGAGTGGGATTGCTGGGTCATAGGGAAGATCCATGTTTAGCAGTTTGAGGAACCTCCAAACAGTTTTCCATAGTGGTTGTACTGGTTTGCATTCCCACTAGCAGTGCAGGAGAGTTCCTTTTTCTCCACATCCTCGCCAACATTTGTTGTTGCTAGTTGATTGAAGATATGCCATTCTCACTGGGGTGAGGTGGTATCTCATTGTGGTTTTAATTTGCATCTCCCTTATTACAAGTAATGTTGAACATTTTTCACATGCTTGTTGGCCATCTGCATTTCCTCTTTGAAGAAGTGTCTTTTTAGCACTTCTGCCCATTTTTTAATGGGATTGTTTATTCTTGTTGATATCTAGAAATATATTTTAAGTTGTAATTTATACATACTCCCCCTCACCCTACCCTGCACTCACTACTAAATAACCAGTTATATGAATACTATTTGTGAAATAAGCCCTCTTTTCTCAACTGATTTCAATGACCATTTTATCATAATCTCTAAATTCCTTTATGTATTTGTTACTTATGGAATCTATTCCATTGATCTTACTCTTGCACTAAATTGTGTTAATAATTTTAGGGTTTTTTTAAATTATAATTGAAATTTGTTTCAGGTATACAACATAGTTGATATCTGTATCAAATATTAAGTCAATAATTGTGTAGTTAACACCCACCATCATAAATAGCTATATTGTGTGTGTATGTGTGATAATAAGAACTTTTAGGATCTTCTCTCTTAGTAACACAATACAGTATTATTAACTATAGTCATGGTGTTGCATATTATATATTTATGATTTACTTATTATATATTTGGACGTTTTTGTTTTGTGTTTTTTTTTTTAAGATTTATTTATGCTTACAGAACTGGAGTACAGACACCAGAAATGGAGTGGGGAGAACAGTCTGACTGACGAAGTACACTGCTGAGGGGAGCAGCAGTTGGGTCAGGAGAGGTCTGCCTCGCCATGTGGTCACCTCCGGGGCGGGGTCGTACTTGTGCTGAAGTGGCTTTAGCTTCTTAGTGCTGTGCTTTAACCCACTGCACCACCAGGGAAGGCCTCGATTTTTTTTTTTTTGAAGATTTTATGTAGACTTTAGTTAGCCTTTGTGGTGCTAGTGCTGAGACGTAACCCCTAGGCCACCAGGGAGGCCTCTATAATCAGAAGTTTGTAACCTTTGAACCCTTTTCATGCATTTCACCTGCCTACCCCTATAACCTTGGCTATGACAGTCACCAATTCCTTTTCTCTATCTATGAGCTCAGTTTTTTCCTTTTAAATCATTTTTGTTTTGTAGTATTTTTAATATGTGACATAATTAGTTTTCCTTTTTTCAGGAATGTTGTACTTATTCTCCCATGTTTAACTTCCCAGTGAACACTGACCATTTGTCAAATATGAAGCTGTTAAAAATTAAGGATGGTGGTGTTTATTGCTGCTTAATTACAATAGGAAAGACATGGCATCAACCCAAATGCCCAAAAGTAGAGGACTGGATTAAAAAGATGTGGTACAGGCCCTCCCTGGTGGCACAGCGGATTAAAGCATAGCACTGAGAAGCTAAGGCCACTTCTGCATGAGTTCGATTCCCGCCTGCCCCGGAGGTGACCACATGGTGTGGCAGACCTCTCCTGACCCGCCCGCTGCTCCCCTCAGCAGTACTTCATTGATCTGCCTGTTCTGCTGCCCACTCTGTCTCTGGTGAATCCTCTCACCGCCCCTGAGCCTCTGGCCTGTACCCCAGTTCTGTATGAACAAATAAATCTTTAAAAAAAAAAAAGATGTGGTATATATACACAATGGAATATTACTCAACAATCAAAAAAGATAAGCACATGCCAATTGCAGCAACATCGATGGAGCTGGAAGGGATCTGGAAGGGAGCTGGATGAGAGCTGGAAGCTAGTAAAATAAGCCAGAAAGAAAAGGAAAAATATCGGATGGTTTCACTCTTAGCAGAATATAAAGGACCAGGGGAGAAAATAATAATAATAATGGACAACTGTATGCCAGAGATATTTTACGGGGCTGGAGTTGGGAATGGGATCAAAAATTGGGGAGGGAAGGAAGTGCACTGGACTATGGTGATGGCACATGGGTGAAATGGTGGTGGGAAGCCCAGGGGGATTACAGAAAATGACACAAAATGATGTAAAAATAAATATATATTTTTTAAATGTGCCCTCCCTCGTGGCTCAGAGGTTTAAAGCACAGCACTAAGAAGTTAAAACCACTTCAGCATGAGTTCAATTGCTGTCCCGAAGGTGATCCTCTGAAGTGGCAGACCTCTCCTGACCCTGCCCGCTGCTCCCCTCAGCAGTGTACTTCCTCAGTCGGTCTGTTCTGCTCCCCACTCTGTCTCTGGTGAATCCTCTCACTGCCCCTGCACCTCTGGCCTGTACCCCAGTTCTGTATGCATAAATATATAAATCTTTAAAAAAAATTAAGGATGTGGCCCTCTATTCCAGAACTAGTGAAGCATATTTTAAAAAAATACAACACTCTAAACTGTGTTGACTAGATTCTCTCCAAAATTCATGTCCACCCAGAACTGTAATTGTGACTTTATTTGGAATTATTGTCTTTGCAAATTTAATCATGTTAAGATGTGTTTATACCTCATTAGGATGGGCCTTAATCTAATGATTGGGGTGATTATTAAAAGAGAAAGATTCAGAAACATGTGAGGATCAAAGCATAGTGATACATCTATAAGCCATAGAATGTCAAGAATTTCAACCATCAGAAACTAGATAGAGGCAAGGTGGGATGCTCTGCGAGAGCTTTTAGAAAGAAAATGGCTCTACCAACTCTTTGATTCGGGACTCCTAGTACTGAGAATAGCGATACAATAATTTCTGTACTTTTAGAGCACCCAATTTGTGGTATTTTATTACAGCAGCCCTAGGAAATGTATACCCTATTAAATGAGGCATGTTCATATACTGTTTTGTAAATTAGTGGCAAATCGATAAATCAAAAAATGATAAAAGAAAAAGGGAGGTTAGGAAAAAGATCTCCAGGCACAAGACACCATTACTGCAAAGAAGAGCCATGCTCAGGGACCCCAAGAAGCCTCTAGGGAGGTGAGTGGAAAAGCATGCACAGACAGGCCCAGTCCCCAACTGGGTTTTGGATCCCAGAGCAGACCCACCCACCACTGCTGCCTCAGCCTAAGTAGAACAAAGGCACCGGCAAAGTGCACACCAGACACTATTATTGCAAAGAAGAGCTGAGTTTAGGGGCCCCAAGAAGCCTCTGGGGCATAGAAAAAAGATAAGTTCCTCCACAGAGATGAGCTGAAAACCATGTGCAGCCAGTGGCAGAAAGACACTATGTTGAGCATGTGGCCTAGTGTTAGGGAGAGGAGCTCTGTACCAACAGTGGTTGCAGGACTCTATCTTGAGAGTGTTAGTGTTTAGGAATGTGAACATTGGACACTGCTTCAGGGCAGGCACAGGACTGGACATGAACTCCTGTGCTAAGACTCTCCCCCAACCCCATTCATTTCTCGGAGACAAAATGGGAAATGCACCGTTCTGAAAGCTCACAAGAAGGGGGTTCTGGTGTCATCTAGTGCATAGAACAAAATTAACTACTACCTTTTGTTGGAAATCAGGGACCCCAAGTTTCCCTTAGGGAACTGAGAAAAAGACTACTCCAAAAATGAAGATAAGGACCTCATGGTCACCATCCCAAAATGAGTAACAACAAAGGAAGCAAATCTCAAGGGTCAGAGCCTGTCAACCTAGCCACAGCTTCAACACCCGTATGGAGGTTTGACACAATAGTGCTGGATTTTGCCTGACCACAAGTTCCTGGAAAATCAGAAGGAGCACCCAGGAGAAGTGCCTGGCATAACAGTGCCACAGTGTCACAATACATAGCACAAATTAGAACACATACCATAAGGAGACAGAAAAATGCAAACTCCCAAACAAGAAGAAAACACCACAAGAAGAAAACTAACACCAGAATCCAACAACAATGATATGTAATGATATGTCAGAGAGAGAATTTAAAATCACCATGATCAAAAAACTGAAAGAAGTTGAAAAGGAAAAGAATGATAGGAGGAAAATAATTAATGATCAAAAGAATGAAACTGAGTCTCTAAAGAGGGAAATGCAAGAAATTAAAAGATCAACAGAGGAGCTGAAGAACTCTAGGAAAAGCAATGAAAATAGAATAGATGAAATGGAAGAACAAAGAAGTACTCTCAAAGATACAGATATAAAAAGAACCAAAACAGAAAAGTAAAGAGAAATACATAGAGAAAAAAATTGAACAAACACTGTGAGAAATATGTGACTCCATGAGGAAAGGAAACATACGAATTTTAGGAATACTAGAAGAAAAGGAGAGGAACAGAGTAACAGAGAAAATATTTGGGGAGATAATTGAAGAGAACTTCCCAAACATAAAGGAGATGAAAAATAGACATACAAGAAGCAAGAACACAAAAGTAAAAACGCAGCAAGACATGGAAAAAAATAATAGATCTGACAAGAGAGAAGAAACAGGTAACATACAAAGAAACAATCAGACTGACATCAGACTTCTCAGAAGAAACACTCAAAGCAAGAAGAGAGTGGAGGAATATACTCAACAAACTCCGAGATTATATTTGTCAACCAAGAATACTTGACCCTGCAAAGATTTCCTTCCTCTATGAAGAAAAAATAAGGAACTTTTCAGACAAACAGGAACTCCAGAAATTCATTATGACTATTCATTATGACACCACTCCAAAAAATAATACAAGAAGCCCTGAAGCTGGCTCTCCTTGGTGGCGCAGCAGGTTAAAGCATAGCACTAAGATGAGTTCGATCCCTGCCTACCCCGGAGGTGACCACATGGCACGGCAGACCTCTCCTGACCCACCTGCTGCTCCCCTCAGCAGTGTACTTCGTCCATCTGTCTGTTCTATTCCCCAATCTGTCTCTGGTGAAGCCTCTCCTGCCCCTGCACGTCTGGCTTGTACCCCAGTTCTATATGAATAAATAAATAAATCTTAAAAAAAAGAAAAAGAAAAAAGGGCCCTCCCTGGTGGCACAGCGGGTTAAGCACAGCACTGAGAAGCTTAAGAAGCCCTGAAGCTACTGAAGCTAAAGCAAACAGATTAATGAATAGAAGAGCAGATTAAGGAAAGGAATAAATACATAGAAAAGACAAACAAAATGGCATACACAGATGCCAACGTATCAATATTAACCCTAAATATAAAAGGTATGAATTCATCCATAAAAACACACAGTGTAGCAGGCTGGATTAAAAAACAAATTCCAACTCTTTGCTGTCTACAAGAAACACATCTAACTATGAAAGACAAACATCAACTGAAAATGAAAGGTTGGAAAACAATCTTACAAAGAAACGGGTCAAAAAGGGAGCCAGGAACAGCTATATGTATATCAGATGAAACAGACTTCAAACTAAAAAAATAAAAAGAGACAAAGATGGTCATCACATTATGGTTAGTGGGAAAATACACCAGAAACATATAACACTCATCAACATATACTCACCAAATGAAGGCATGCCAAGATATATAAGACAATTATTAACATCTCCGAAAACAGACACTAAAGAAAATACAAGTAGGAGACTTCAACATCCCACTTTCACCAATGGACAGAGTAATGATACAAAAAAGTAAACAAAGACACTAGAGCCCTAAATAAGGCCAGCCTCATGGGCCTAACAGACATCTGTAGGGCACTGCACCCAAAAATCTGAGTACACATTTTTCTCAAGTGCATAAGGACCATTCTCCAGAATTGATCACAAGACAAACATCAACAGATACACTATGATGAAAATCATTCCAACTATCTTCTATGATCATAAAGGCATCAAACTAGAAATAAATCATGAAAAGAAAACAAGGATCCCATCCACCTCGTGGAGACTGAAATCCACTCTCCTAGAAATCCAATGGACTAACGAAGAGATTAAAGAAGAAATTACAAAATATATTGAGTTAAATGACAGCTAACGCACCAAATTCCAGAATGTGTGGGATGCAGCAAAAGCAATAATAAGAGGAAAATATATAGTAATACAGGCTCATATCAAGAAACAAGGAGGAAATCAACCTAATCTTACACCTCACAGAACTAGAAAAAGAACAACAAAAACATCCTAAAGTCAATAAAGGAAAAATAAAGATATAAGGAGAAATAAATGAAATAGAAAATTTATAAAAATCCAAAAGTGAACTAAAACTTGGTTCTTTGAAAAAATAAATTAAATAGACAAACTTCTAGCCAGGCTCACAAAGAAAAAAAGAGAGAAAACACAGATTAATAAAATCATAAATGAAGAGGAGAAATCACAGCATATTCTGATGAAATCAAAAGAAAAATCAGACTACTATGAACACTTATATGCGAGCAAATTCAACAATCTAGAAGAGATGGACAAACTCCAAGAACAATATCAACATCCAAATATAGACAGAGAAGAAATGAAACACCTACACAGACCAATTACATGCAGCAAAATTGAAGCAATAATCAAATCACTCCACAAAAACAAAGGCTCAAGACCAGATGGCTTCACAAATGAATTCTACCAAGGGTTTAGCAGTGAATTAGTGCCTGTCCTACACAACCTCTTTTAAAAAATTGAAGAAGAAGACGTACTGCCAAATATGTTCTACAAAGCCAGCATTACACTAATACCAAAATGAAACAAAGACAACACACACACACACGCAAAACAACTACAGGCCAGTCTCCCTAATGAACACTGGTGGAAAATCTTTAGCAAAATCCTTGCTAAAACAATCCAACAATGCATCAACGACATAGTACACCACGATCAAATGGGATTCATACTAAGGGCACAAATGGTTCAACATATAAAAATCGATAAATGTCATCCAACACATAAAGAGAAAAATGAAAACCATATGATCACATCAGTAGATGCAGAGGAAGCTTTTGACAAAGTACAACACCTACTTATGATGAAATTTTAGGTATAGAAGAAACATACCTTAAGATGATAAAAAGCAGGGCCCTCCCAGGTGGCACAACAGGTTAAAGCACAGCACTATGTAGCTATCAGCAGCCACTGCAGTACAAGTTCGATCCATGGCCAAGGAGGTGATCCACATGGCATGGCAGATCTCTCCTGACCTGCCTGATGCTTCCTTCAGCAGTGTATTTCAGTCAATATGTTCTGCTCTCTGCTCTGTCTCTGGTGAATCCTCTAACCCTCCCACATCTCTGGACTATACCCCAGTTCTTGTATGATTAAATAAGTAATCTTTTTATTAAAAAATGTTAAAAGCCGTATACAACAATCCTGCAGCCAATATTATTCTCAACATTGAAAAGCTGAAGGCCTTTCCATTAAGATCAGGAACAAGACACTCACCACTCCACTTCAATATAATGCTGGAAATCCTTGGCAGAGCAAGTAATATAAGCAGAGAAAGTCATACAAGGAGTTTAAATAGGGAAAGAAGAAGTAAAACTATCACTATTTGCAGGTGATATGATTATATGTAGAGAGAACCTTAAAAACTCCACAGAACTGCTCAAAATAATCAGCCATCTCAGCAACGTCACAGGTACAAAATCAACACACAAAAATCAGTATCCTTCCTATACACAATCAATCTGAAGAAGAAGAAATGAAGAGAACCATCCCTTTTAAAACTGAAACAAAAACTAATCAAATACCTGGGAGTAAACCTAAGAAAAGATGTGAAGGACCTATTCAAAGAAAATCATAAAACACTATTAAAAGAAATAGAAGAATACACAAAAATATGGAAAAACTCCCCTGCTCATGGATTGGAAGAAATACCAATATTAAAATGGCCATCCTACCAATGGCTTTTCCAATAAAAATATCAATGATGTTATTCAAGGAAATAGAGTAAACACTGATGAAATTTATATGGAACCACAGAAAACCAAGAATAGCCAAAGCTATACTGATGAAAACAAAGACGAATGAAGTATCATCCTTCCAAACTTCAATCTCTACTACAAAGTCATAATATTAAAACAGTGTGGTACTGGAACAAAAACACACATAGACCAATGGAACCAAATAGAAAGTCCAGAAATAAACCCACACCTATATGGATAATTAATCTTTGACAAGGAGCAAGTAATATGCAATGGAACATGGACCGTTTGTTTAACAAACGGTGTGGGAAAACTGGAGCAATATAAGCAAAAGAATGAAACTAGACCACTACCTCACACCACACCATGCATGAAAATGAATTCAAAATAGATATAAGATGTGGGCATAAGACCTGAAACCATAAAATATATAGAAGAATATATAGGTAAAACACTACAAGACATACATCTCAATAACATCTTTAAAGACTCACCACCCAAAGCAACGAAAATGAAGGGACTACATCATCTGAAAGGCTTCTGCACAGCAAAAGAGACATTAACAAAGACAAAGAAACACCCTACTAACTGAGAAAAAATCCTTGCACTCTATACAACAGATAAGGGACTGATCACAAAGATATGCAAAGAGCTCACAGAAATCAACAAAAACATAGCAAACAATCCAGTCAAGAAATGGGCAGCAGAACTTAAAGTCACTTCTCCAAAGAGGAAATGCAAATGACCAAGGAATATATTAACACCCCTCATAATCAGGGAAATGCAAATCAAAACCACAATGAGATACCACCTCACACCTCACCTCACCTCACACCTGTGAGGATGGCACATATCAAGAGAACTAACAACAAATGTTCGTGAGGAAACGGTGAAAAAGAGACTCTTCTACATAGCTGCTGGGAATGCATCTGTTACAACCATTATGGAAAGCTGTATGGAGATTCCTCAGACTACAAAAATGGAATTCCCATCTGACTCTGCAATTCCACAATTCCACTCCTAAGTATCTACCCAAAGGACACAATAACCTTAATAACCTTAGTTTAAAAGGATACATGCACCCTATGTTTATTGTACTGTTTACAATAGGAAAAAATGGAAACAAACAAAATGCCAAAAATTAGATGATTGGATCAAGAAGATGTGATATATATATATCAATCACATTTTCTTGTGATATATATGAGTTTGTCTTTTTTAATAGTTGATGGAATGCTACTCAACTATTAAAAAAGACAAACTCATGCCATTTGCGGCAACATGGAATGGAATTGAAAGGGTTCATGCTTAGTGAAGTAAGTCAGAAGGAAAAAGAAAAATATCGAATGGTCTCACTTAAAGGGGGAACATAAGAGAACCAAATAAGACAATGGGAAAATTTTTATTGTTATCACAATACAAAACACAGCAAAGTAAGACAAAAACAGACAATTGTAAAGCAGAGATACCCTACAGCAGAGGGGGAGAGAGAGGGCTTGAGAAGAGGGAGGGAGAAATGTGGGGGACTGTGGTGATGACAAACAGGCAATTTGGGGGAGGGGAGATGTAAACATTGTTTTAAAGTGAAGAAATAAACAAGATGATTCCCACAGGAAAAAAAAATCTTCAAATGTGATTCTGACACATCACCAACTAATATTTAGTTGGTATAGAAAAATATAACTGAAAGAATTCCCCTTTAAAAAAGAGAGTTGTGGTGTTGAAACAATCAGCTATCATGTTGGCAAAAAGATTTCGTCTTCTCTATGAAACTAGAACAAAACATCTTGTCCCTCAGCTTATGAAGGTTATAGTTAAGGAGAGAGCCCATGAAGAAACAAACAAATAACTTCACAGAGAAAATATTTCAAGGTTATGAAATAGGGTATATTTTTATGAAGATTAGGTGATTAAATTAGGGTGGTATGGGGAAGGCGGGTTGTGAGAAAATACTTGAGCTAAGTCCCAAAATTGCTAGCTCTTAGAAGATCTCAGGGAAAAAAGTCCAGAAAGGAGAAATACAAAGGTTTTGATAGGAAATGATTTTAAGGGGATTAAAGACCTAAGTGGAAAACACTCTTAACAGAATGAGAACAAAGATAAGATAATTTGGTTGCTGCCTTGGATAAGGAAGATCTCCCAAAACAATAAACAAAAGAAAAAGATTGATTAAATATATCAAAAGACTATACAAACATAAAAATTCTGTAAGGTAGCATATACTAGAATATATTGCACACTATGAGAAATAGTATTAACATACATAATAGACAAATGGTTACAGATAAATGACTCCTACAATTCTATGGAAAGACATTGTAAGGAAAACTACAGCTAACAAAGGGTGAGCCAGTAAACATCATATGAAAACATGCTCAACTTCACTAGTATTGGGAGAATTGAACAAACATGTTAAAATTTTTTTTTCATCCTATCCTTTTCACTTTTAATACCTGTAATTTATATAAAAATTATATAAAAATCCATGAGACTCGTGACTTGATTTACAAAAAAATTTTTTTTTCGTCCATCATATTGGCAAACAATTTAATGGTCAGAGTCTTAGAAAATGTGAAAACAACTACTGATGTGAGTGAAAAGTGACATCGTACTTTTGAAAGGCAATTTGGCAATTTCTTATTTAAAAAGAAAATATTGGGCCTTCCCTTGTGGCACAACGGTAAGAACGCAGCACTGCAAGTTAGCCACAGCCACTTCAGTGCAAGTTTGATCCCCAACCCTGGAGGTGACCCACATGGCGGCAGACCTCTCCTGACCCGCCTGCTGCTCCCCTCAGCAGTGTACTTCGTCGATCTGCCTGTTCTGCTCCCCTCTCTGTCTCTGGTGAATCCTCTCACCCTCCACATCTCTGGCCTGTACCCCAGTTCTATATGCATAAATAAGTAAATCTTAAAAAAAAAAGAGAATATCTATACCTTATTGAGGAACCCTCTTCTGAAGGGTCCACATAGAGAAACATGTGCATAAGGAAATCTCTACTGGATTTACGCTGAAGCTCAGTATTGGGGAAAAAACAAAACCACTTTATCCATCAGGGGATTGGAAAAGTAAATCAAGACTCATTCAAATTGTGTAATTTCCTGAACAAGAATTGAAAAAAGAAAAGTTAACTTTTCACTTTTTTCTTCCCTCTTTCCGGTTTCTCTCTCTCCCTCCCTCTCTCTTTCATACTCCTTTTTTTTTTATTATAGATTTAGTGCCATGATTTATTTATAATTCAAAAGGCCTGTAGGCCTGTGTATATGTTCTGCCACCATGTCTCCAGTTACAAAAAAAAAAAAACAACAACAACTTTTGTGTGTGTGATTGTATAATTTATTTTTTTAAGTTTTTTAAAGATTTATTTATGTATGCATACAATAGATGTAGTGTAGGCCAGAGATGTGGGAGAGGGGTGAAAAGATTCAGCAGAGAGAGTGGGGAGCAGAACAGACAGATCCACTGAAATACACTGCTGAGGGGAGCAGTGGGTGAGACAGGAGATGTCTGCTGTGCCATGTGGGTCACCTCCCTGGCTGGGGATCAAACTCGTGCTGCAGTGGCTGCGGATAGCTTGATAGCGCTAAGCCATAACCCCTTTGGCCACCAGGGAGGCTCTACTTTCCATTTTTAACCCTGTGAATATTTGCTTTGCAATGTACTAGTTTTTCAAAAGCAGTGATTCTAAACTCTGAAAAACTCCTACTACTACTGCAATGTCCATGGTCATACTTTTATTTTGCAATGATTTACTGACAATAATTACTATCTGAGAGCCAGCGTTTTCTGCTTCATTGCTTAGGCCAGAGTAAATATTTGTGCAGTTGCTGCAGGAACAGGCTCTGGTGACAAAAGGACGATCTTGTCTCTCACCACAGGTCCACAGGTATCATCACTGGTCATTCTCTTGAGTTATAACCAGATTTACTTACTACCTCTGCTACTTTTACTACTGCTGCCACCATGTCACCGGTCTGAGGTCCCCCTCCGGAGCCGTTGATGCCCTGGACTGCTTTAGGTTCACTGTGTATACCATGTAGCCTGACCAATTGTTTAGTATGCACAGCACCTGTTCAGTCCATGGGCTGTGTGCACTGACATCCACTATCTCTTCTGCTCAAGTATATCCTTCTTTGTCATATTGGACTATACTTACAAGACACAAATTCAAAATTAAATTATTAAAAAAATGTCAAGTCAGTGAGAACAGAGCTCTTTCTGGGAACAGAATTCTGCATAGTTGGCACAACCCCAAAGCCCACCCTGGAGATACAGGTTGGTGTTCTCAGTTATCAAATTTGGCACCTGGGAGAGTTTTTATTCCAAGTGAGTGTAAGCCTTATTTTGCTCCTGTAATTCAAATTACTCAAAGAACATTATTTGTCTTGCCCCAAATGATCCCAAAGCTTAGAGACATGATTTCCATTAAATCAAAGCAGTGATACATATCACAGAGGTAAAGATCCTGCACTCAGGACCTGTATTACCAGGAGCCACAGTGTAGACACACACTAGTTAAGGGTGTACAAGTCTTCATGTTCAGCTTCATCATCCATAAAATATGGGTAGCGCTAGTACCTACCTCATAGGGTTGTTGTGAGTATTGAGTTACGCTTGTAAAGAACTTAGAGCAGTGCCTAGAACTCAGTAAATTCCCAGATAATATCATTATTTTGTTTTCACTGTCCTTGTACTTTCAAGTCTGTTTTGGAGCCAGCCTGTTCTTCCTCGCATATTTTCCCCCCAGCTTTGTCCTATTTTCCTTATGCATTTCATGGTTTACTTTCACCCTCATCATTTCTTATCTCAACAGCTATCTGTACACATATGCAGAGATGAATCAGAAAATAACCTACTGAGATTCCTTCTAAAGAGGGAAGAAGCTACTGAATGGTGGTCAGGAGGGATATTCAGCCTAGCTCTTTGAATATTGACAGTGGGAATGCATTTACTATTTCCTGTGTAATTAAAAATAAATATTTACGGGCCCTCCCTGGTGGCACGGCGGGTTAAAGCACAGCACTAAGAAGCTTAAGCCACTTCCGCATGAGTTCAATCCCCGCCTGCCCCGAGGAGATCCACATGGCGCAGCAGACCTCTCCTGACCCGCCTGCTGCTCTCCTCAGCAGTGTACTTCGTCGATCTGCCAGTTCTGCTCCCCGCTCCGTCTCTGGTGAATTCTCTCACCCTCCGCATCTCTGGCCTGTACCCAAGTTGTGTATGAATAAATAAATCTTTAAAAAAAAATATTTACAACTGTTAAGTAGTAGTGGGGTGGGAGTGGAAGCTTTCCAGGACAGCCTCACACTATGGTAGTCAACTTAGATCATGCACTAACGTTGAGGAATATAACAGGAGCATATATTTCCAGGGCAGCAGCTGGCTCTCTCCCGTCCTTGGGAGTGCAAATGTAACTGCCAGGAATTCAGCCCCATGACAGTTCTACCTTTCCCACTGTTCTTCAGCAACCTTATCTCACTTCCCAAGAACACCGGGTAGGAACTTTTAGAAGGTGGAGGATATGTACCACTGTACCTGGGTCAAATAGCATCTCATCATGTGACACGCCCAGTGAACATGTTTGAATTGACTGACTCCCTCTTTTTGCCCAGCATGTTACTCATACTTCTAGATAGCATTTGGGGTTTGACCTCTTTCAGCCCTATATTGTTCATTGTACCTTGCCTCCCACATTACTTTGTGTCCTTCTCGAGAGTACATGAGCTCTCTTATTCATGTCTGTAGACCCAACTTGAACGAACCTTCAACTGTTACCCCAGGTAGTCCATTATAAATTCGTAGGTGTTCCTGTAAGGGTGAGAATGCACTGAACTGGCCCGACCACCACACTAGAGCTTTTGCAATTACTCGTTGGCCCAGCCCTTGGCCAGCTCCTGTTATTCCGGTTTCAGCTTAGACGTCACCTTCTCCCAGAGGCATTCCTTGTCTACCATACCTAAAATATAATACCTTTCATCCCAATCTTTATCTCATAACTTGTTTTATTTTTCACATGTGCTCACAGTAATCTGCAATTCTCTTATTTGACTCACTTTATTATCTATCTCTCTTGCATGAATATGGACCATAAGAGGGCAGGGACCTTGTCTGTTTTGTTTACCTCTGATTCCCCAGTATCTAGTATAGTACCTAATCTGTAGTAGGTGCTCAATTATATATGCATGAAATTTTATTTGATTACTGACTAATTCTCCAGTAGAATGTCAGTTTCATGAAGACAGGGACCTTAGTGTGTTACTGCTCTATGCTTAGCACCTGAATTGTTGAACGAATGAATGTTCTCCACATCCCTTAACATATTACATACTGAACCCCTCCCTTTTCCTCACCAACCTCCATTTCCTTCTGTGCACCATCATCCACTGACACCCAACCAAGAAAATGAATTCACACTCCTTTTACTCATTTACCTACATGTTCAATTAGTCCCCAAACCATGTTCATTCAACCTCTAAAATATCCCATTGTCTGATCCTTTTCCATCCTTGTTACAACTATCTTAGTTCAGATCTTGTTTCTTAAATGACTAACAGAATGGCCTCCTCCCTCCTTTTTTCCCTTTATAACCTGGAACATGTAATGAATTTGTTATCCTATTGGAGGGCCCATGCTAATCTCTTTCCAGAGCACCTTCCCAATATTAATGCACATGCTGCCTATCAAAGCAAACACCTTTCTTCCTTTGTGGAGTGAAGAAAGCTTAAGCTGGAGGGCCTGTCACGTGCAATATGATCACAGGGTCATATGTTTTATAAAAAGTTGGAAAATATATTTAAACCACAATTTGTTAAAACTGTTCCCCCTTTCCACTGAGAGTTTTCCTGGTCACATTTTCCTTTGCATTAGATGGTGTTGGCAGAGCCTCAGATATTTCTGAGATCCAGCTAAGTGGAAGTTGTTCTGGGGTATACATTTAGTTTGGTTTTAGTGGAATATTTATACTTGGTTTGTATAACTTCCATTTATTGTTATTACCTGATATAGGCATGGCTTCTAAGAAGTGCTTCTAGAAATACTCTATTTTGGATCTAATTTTGTAGTCAGAAGTATGTTCTGACAAACTCTAATTTTTGTACCACTAAACCTGTGATTCAGTTTTTACTGCTCAAAACCTTCATGGTTTCTTACTGCTTACAGGATAATACCTAATATTCAACTGTATTGTGCAAATGTTTCCCCATGTGCTTTCATGGGTTCCTATCTATTGATCCTTTTATCTACAATGTTCTTGCTTGTCAATTTAAGGAACTTTCATATATCCTCTAAACCTCCCTGAACTTTTCTTTGATATCAGCAAGCAGCTTCAGAAGCACTAATAGCTTCATTTTGCTCTTTGCAAGAGGTAACTGCATTTACTTAAGGTTGTATTCCAATTACTTGCTTATCTTCTGCCCTGGCTGGCGATTTCCACTGCAGTCCCGTCCTTTCATCATTGCATCTCCAGAGCTTAAAGCCCCATCACTTAGGTAATGGGCATGCATACAGAGATTTTTTTTTTTAAATGGTGGGCCCCTTTAAGTAAACGCTAAGACGATTCCTACAGAATATTCTAGTATGTCTGAGAAAACCAGCGCCATTTTGAAGCATGCCCGCCGAGTTCCTTAACCTCCCAACCCATACTCAGATTGTGGTTAGGAAATAGTGATGAATATACATGGAAGTCATCGAATGGTATCTGAGGAGACGTGAAATGGTGTAGGCAAGGGGAGAGTTTAGCCAGGGCCGGAAGTTGATTGACGCTTTAAGGAGCTGCCCAGGAGAGAGATGGGGTCGCAGAGGATGCAAGGCTCTGCTTCCCGGCCCGGGAGCTCATCATCTGTCTTCCCCGATTCAGTGTGTTCTCATCTGGGGATACTAGCAGAGGTTCCCTTTGAGGGTGAAGAACAAACGATGTGTGAAAAAGCCCCGCGCGCTGAAGGTGCTCAATGAAAGAGAGCCGCTGTGAGTACTCCACCTTAACCTCAGCTGAGACACGCCCCCCCGCCCCCCGCCGCCACCCACTAATCTTGCAGTTTGCAGTCACGGCGTGCTTCTCCGTTTATAGGAGGAGAAGACTGGGGAGGAGTGTGTGGCGGTGGTGGCTGGAGGAGGGGAGCTTAACTCCCTGCTCGCCCGGAGGAGGTGGAACTCTGAGAAGCTTCTGGCCCCACTCAAAATGGAGCCAAGAGACCGCCTCGCCTAAGATGGTGGCTGCCCCGCCTGTCGGCTCGAGGTCTTAGCGTCGATTGGATCCCCTGAAAATACGAGTGGGTTCAAAGGTGGCTGAGTCCCGCCCTTCTTTCCCAAAGTGAAGC
Source organism: Condylura cristata (assembly GCF_000260355.1). Taxonomy (NCBI): domain Eukaryota; kingdom Metazoa; phylum Chordata; class Mammalia; order Eulipotyphla; family Talpidae; genus Condylura; species Condylura cristata. The sequence continues at coordinate 1,085,852 of NW_004567154.1, read as the reverse complement.
TCCACTCCCGATGGCGTCACGCGGGAGCCGCCGGCCCGCCCTTCCCCGCCTCTTCCGCGGTTACCTCGCGCGCTCGGCCCCCATAAGATGGCGGTTGGGTCGCCTCCCCGCGGCGGCACCGCCACTCTCAATATGGTAGCTGTTTACCCCAGATTTCTCCTCCCCTCTGCGCCTCAACTTCCTCGTTATTTTGAATAAACTTTATTGACTCTTCCGAATACCCTGCCACCGCCACCCGGGCTGATCCCGGCGACTTTCGGGGCCGTTTTGCTGTGATTTGGCCGTCGGTCATCTCATTCCTCGTTGTTTTGCTCGCGGCTATCTCCTGCGACTCGGCGACGCCACCGCTCGCCCCCTCCCCGGACGGCCGTCGGACTAGGCCCGAGCCACGGTCTCGGGTAGGCCCTTACAGCCGGGCCGGGCCGGGCCGGGGCTGGAGAAGCTACCCTGAAGCACCGCGGAGCGGCCGGGGCCGCCGGCCCAGCGGGTGATTTGAGGGGCGGCGAGCGTGGCTCGCAGCCTTGCGGTGACGCTCCCAGAATTCGGCGCGCGCAGTCGGTGGGGCCGGAACTGCCGGCTGTGCCTCTGCGGAGCTAGGCGCCGAGCGGCTCCGGAGCGAGCCCGGCCGCCAGGGCGTCGGTGAGACTGAGGTCTGCGGACGTGAGGAATCCCTGCAGCTTGCAGACAAGAGGCCCCGTACAGGTCTCGGGACCGGAGACATTCTTGTCAGGTTGGGACGTTGGGAGGTTCCTGTCAGTTTGGGAGGCGTGAAGAGATTCTTGTAAGTTTCCGGGGCTCTGAGGATGTTCCTGACAGTTTAAGGATCTGTGATGAGAATCCTGTCAGTTCTGGGGGACAGGGGCGTCCTCATCAGTTTGAGGGGCTGCGAAAAGATGCCTGCCAGTTTCTGAGAGGTGGGGGAAAAAATCGTTGCTTAGTTTTGCGGGAGCGCGAGAAAATTCTAGTCAGTTTCAGGGATTTCAAAGAGATTCTTTTTAGTTTCACGGGTGCGAGGAGAACCCTTGAAGTAGAGGACGATCTGATCAGTTTTGAAATTGAGATTGATTTTAGTGGAGGGGAGAGAACAGGGGAATAGATTCCTGATTGGTCATGTAACAGGGTGGGAGGTGGAACGATTTGGAAGAGTGGAGGAAAAAGATCGTTTAAACTCTGAGAACACGACCCCAGAACTGTGGGTGATTTGAGTTAAGCACCTTGTCTGCCTTGTTTCTCAAGCCATCGAGGTAATTTTCGAGTAATCAACTTCCAGGGATCCTTCATCTTTTCTCCTGCCGCCCCGATTTTAGGGGTGAGGAAAGGGTCTTTTTTCTGAGGTTCCCCTAGCCTCATTTCTTAAGAAGGCTGTGGTTTGCGTCATAATAAAAACCATGGAGAGCAAGGCAAGGGTGCAGTAAGGGATTAAAGAAGCTTCCTGAAAAAGCATCAGATATTTCCCTGAAGCCCTGAAAGAAGTTCTCACTGACCTGGGGGCCAAAGAATGGGAGGAAAATAAAACCGCCTCCATGCCAGAGCGTTGTTCTTTATTTGTTGCATACTGAAGGCCAGTGGGCTTTCTCTGATTGCCCCCTACAGCAGCACCAGCTGTGTTGCATCCCGGAGCAGAGCGGTAACTCCCCATTTGTGCACCGAGGGTTGGTACCCGGGGTGGGGGTGGGGGAGGACGTGATTCCCTGTGTTAAAAGTGTTGTTTGTGTCCAGCATTATCCGGAAAGGACTTGTACCGCTGTCTCCCACTCTTCTTGACGCTGCGAACCTGGCTGGTCGCCTAAGACTCCAAAACCAGGCGAAGATGGCCTCAGTGCCGGTGTATTGCCTCTGCCGGCTGCCTTACGATGTGACCCGCTTCATGATCGAGTGTGACATGTGTCAGGACTGGTTTCATGGCAGGTAAGCTGGGGAAGGCCAGATTGGACTTGGTGCAGTGGCAGGGTGCACACTTTTCTCTATTCTCATCTGTTTTAGGTTTCATTCAGAAACTTTTCCCCATTTTCTTCTGAGCATTAACTTTAGCCCACCTCTCAGACTCGGGTTCTTCCAGCTCTCCTAAAAGACTAGGGCCCAATAAACCTTGGCTTCTGCTTTCTACTCTCTCTTTTCCTATGTGCATTTTTTCTTTGCATTCTTCTTTTGAAATTTTTCCTATTTAGAAAATGATTCTTTCCAGCCACAAAGAAATTTTTGTATTCTGGCAATTTTGTTTTGCCTCAGGCACAAGGTTTGGGCGAGATACTAGAGCATTTTTGAGATATTTGAGTCCACCAAACATGGATTTGTGTTTGCAACTTACTATCAGAGTGACCTTGAGCAAGTTGCTTTGCCTCTGAGCCTCATTGTCTTCACCTATAAAATATATCTAATATATCCTTGCTGATTATTTGAAGCATTTTGCATGAGGACAGAAATATAGTAATGTTTTATTTCTACAATATTACTGAGCCATCTGACTAAACTGAATTAAGCTAGAGAGATATTGGGTAAAGTAGCAAGAGGAAAGCCACTAATGAATTCCCTGGGTTAACCAGGGGTGCACATAAACGCCTGTCACCTAGGATTCCAGAAAGGTTAGTGTGTGGAATAAAAGTTATAGTATTACTTTATTAAATTGGAACTTAAGTCCCAGCTATGGAAAGAAACCCACTAGAGGGATTTTTACACTGCAGTACAACAAAACAGTGTATGGTGCCGTTCCCCTCCTCTTGCATGTTAGATTTAGAGTTTTCAATTGTCACTAATCCCAAAGGAGCTGTTTATGGGGTGTGTATGGTCTGTACCAGAGACCAAACTGAAGGTGCTATTGCTGCTGGAATTCTGCTTTTAGTAGGGACTATCCTGCGCAGTGCATACAAATTCATATTCAGCTGATCTTTATTTAATATTTACTGTGCACCAGGTGCACAGTACTATTTACTGCTTCATGTTACTTCATTTAAAAGCAGATAGACTTAGGTGGGAAGCTTCTTTGTTTCCCCTGGAAATAAATGGGAATTAAGATGTCTTCCAAGATTCTTAGTATCCCTCACTAGTGCTGATCAGGTCACTCCTTTGCTTAAAGTTCTGTCAGTGGTTCCCCTACAGAATAAGTCAGTCTCTTTTGTGTGAAAGATAAGATACTTCATGATCTACTTGTTCAGTATCATTTCCTGCCCTTCCTCCTCCCTGTTCTTTATGTCCCAGCAAGACTTAGCTACACATAATTCTGGGAAAATTTTATATTCCTTTTATGCCTCTTTGTTTTTCACATGCTGCTCCCTTTAATGTCTTCTCTTTTGCAACTCATAGGATACCTCCTATAAAAGACCTCTTTCCTTTGGGTTATTATTATTTGGATACATCCTTATTGAAAGCCAATTATTTCATCATATCACAGTTACAGAAATATCTGTATCACTCATTAGCCAGAGCTACCTGAGAACTGAGGTGTCATCTTTTCATTTTTGTTATATCTAGGACCTTACATGCTAAACATGTAATAGATGTTGAGCACATTTGGAATGAATGAATGAATGAATGAGTCTTTTAAAAGAAAGTTCATGCATTTGCTTTCAATTTTTATGGGAAGTTGTAGGTTCATACCTGGAAAGTGAACTGCTCATGATATAGAGACCCTAAATGCAGAGTCTGGGAATAGGTAACAGTAATGAATACTTCCTGTATGCTTCTTGTGTGCCAGGTCCCATGACAGGGATCTGAATCAGTTATCTCATTTAATTTCCACCTAAGCCTGAAAGTTAGATATTTTCTTTTTTAATATGTAAATTTTATTTCTGATTACATAGAAGAGACGATCTTTGTAGGAAATACCAAAAAAGAATAGAAAAGGAAATAAAAATCACCTATGAGCCTACTCTTCAACAGAACTTACTCCTAAATTTTTTGTTGTATTAATTCCCACTGTTTGATTTAAAATATAGAAATTTTCTTTACAATATTGCATTGTATTATACATATCATATTATAAACTGGCTTTTGTTCTAATTTAACATTACAATGTAAATATTTTACCAGGTCACTAAATATTCATGTAAACCTAATTTCTGTGTCATATATGTGTCCCCATATATGTGTGTCATCAGTTACTAGGTCATTTCCTCTGTAGTTGGATAGTATGTTATTCCTACTTTTTTATATTACAAATGTTATTTTGATGTTAGAGAAACTTCAGGGATTCTGGAAATGTTTTGCATTTTAATAGAGGTTAAAACAAAAAGAAAACACATGAATATTTTTGTACAGTAGACACTTGACATTTACAAGGCATATCTCTGATGCCTTTAAAAATTCCAAATTTGGGAGAGGGACTCTGTTGGCACAAGGGGTTAAAGTGCAACAATATGAAGGTATCTATAGCCACTGAAGCACAAGTTCCATGCCAGGCCGGGGAGGTGACCCACATGGTCAGGCAGACCTCTCCTGTCTTGCCTGCTGCTTCCCTCAGCAGTGTATTTCGGTCAATCTGCCTGTTCTGTCTCCATTCTGTCTCTGATAAATCCTTTCCTTCCATGCACTTCTGTCCTGTACCCTATTTCTGATATGCATAAATAAATAAATCTTTTAAAATATTCAAAATTTGGGCCATCATCCTTCTTAATCATATTCTGAGTCCTAGGTTTGTGTACATAGCATGACACGTTAACTGCTTAAAATTTATTTCCCATGAAAGAAACCAAGTTTTTATCTCTTCTCATGATGCTTTTTCTAGGCTACTAGAGAACAAGGAAGCCAGCTGAGCGTGAGGTCCTTGGTAGATAGTTGTTCTTGCATACTCAGTGCACACATAAGAGGTTCATAGTGTTCCATTTAAATTTGTACTCTAGCACAATTGAAATTTATTTGATATTGTGGGCTTTTAATGATTACACACAGTAATTAAGTCTACAAATGCTAATGGTGATGCAAATCTATTTACATCTCTGATGACTTCCATAGGCTAGATTTCTTACCAGTTAGGAACTAACTGGTTAATTGCTAGAAAGTTTATAGCAAGGAAAGTGACTATTCCATCTTACTGTGAATCTGAAACTCATGGAGGTTAAGTGATTTTATGAGTCTGGATTTGAACTTAGAATTATCTGGCTTTAGAGTCCAGGTTCTGCCAAGCAGAAAAAATACAGTGCAGCTCCATTTCTCCTACTACAAGGGACTGGGTTTCTCAAAGCCATTTTGATTTGTAGAGTAGTGGTCTCAAAGTTAGCATGCTTGGAAGTTCTGTTAGAACAAACGATAGGTAGGCCACATGTACAGGGTTTTCTGATTTGGCAGATGAGTAGGGGACTCCCCTTGAGAACCACCAGTCTATTTCTCTTTTCAGTTCTGTCATTTTTTGCTTTACATTTGGAGTGACATTTTTTATGGACTGTATATAATTCACTATTACTTTCACCTACTCTGTCAATCTCTTTTAATTGGTATATTTAGACCATTTATACTTATGCAGTTATGCAGTTATTGATATGTGAGGACCTAAGTCTACCTACCTATATATATATATATATAAGATTTATTTATTTATGCATACAGAACTGGGGTACAGGCCAGAGGTTCAGGGGCAGTGAGAGGATTCATCAAAGACAGAGTGGGGAGCAGAACAGGCAGATTGGCCAAGTACACTGCTGAGGGGAGCAGTAGGTGAGTCAGGAGAGGTCTGCCGCGCCATGTGGATCACTTCTGGGGCTGGGGATTGAACTCGCACTAAAGTGGCCGCAGCCAGCTTGCATTGCTGTGTCCTAACCCATTGAGCCAGAGAGGGTCTTGTATTTTTTTTTTTTTGTCTTTCCCTTGTTCCTTATTTCTGTGCTTTCTCTTGCCTTCCTTTGATTACTTAAACCTTTTCTAAAATTTTGTTTTGATTTATTAAATTGAGCTTATCAGCCTGTTGCTTAAATATGTGGTTATGTGTTGTTAGGTGGTTTCATAATTGTGTAATTAATTACACAAATCTAGATAGTACAACCTATCTACACCTAGGCTTTTTGGTTTAACCTTTTGGGACCACTGTTGTATATGTGGTCTGTCATTGATTGAAATGTCTTTAAGCAAAGTATGAGTATAGCTTTTTCAGTGCTTGCTCTAGGCATTAACATAATACATACATAACTTACCACAATCTACGGATATTGACATTTTACCACTTTGAGTGAAGAATAGAAACTTAACTCCCCTTTAAATTCCTTTATGTTTCCTTGTTTATTATATAAATATCTTAACTATTTCTTCTACACTCATTGAAAACCACAACAGTATTATAGTTGTTGCTCCTAATATCAAACATAGAAAACTCAAGAGGAGAAACTATATAATATTAACTCATATTTATTATTTCCTTTGTTCTCTTTTGTTTCCTGATATTCCCAAAGATTCCTTCTTTTATCATTTCCTTTCTGTTTAAAGAGCTTCCTTTAGTCATTCTTTGAGGATGGTTCTGATGTCCACAAATACTCTTAGATTTCCTTCATATGAAAATGTCTTGAGGGCCCTCCCTGGTGGCACAGCAGGTTAGGGCACAGCACTCCAAGTTAGCTAGCCTCAGCCATTTCAGTGCCACTTGGATCCCCAGCCCCGTAGGTGACCCACATGGCGCAGCAGACCTCTCCTGTCTCGCCTGCTGCTCCCCTCAGCAGTGTACTTGGTCAATCTGTCTGTTCTGCTCCCCACTCTGTGGTGAATCCTTTCACCACCCCTGCACCTCTGGCCTGCACCCCAGTTCTGTATGCATTAATAAATAAATCTCTTGAATTCCTGAAAGATCTTTCCATCTGATATCAGATTTTGGGGTTCCAAGTTCTTTTCTTTCAGCACTTGATAACCATTTTGCTACTTTTTGCCTCTATATTTTCTGTTGAGTGAGCCTCTGTCCTTACAATTAGTGTTCTCCTTTAGGTAATTTGTCATTTGTCTCTCACTGTCATCAAGATTTTTTCTTTGCCTTTTGTATTCAGGAGTTTGATTATTGCTTTTTTCCAGTGTGGATTTCTTTGGGCTTATCTTTTGTTTTAGTTTTTATAGGTTGATGAAACTGTTCATTTTTATGCTATTTTTTTTCAGTTCTATTAAGGTATACTTGACATACATCATTAAGCTTAAAGTATATAGCATAATTTGTCTTACATATACTGTGAAATTATTACTGCAGTAATGATTACTGTTTGGTGATATCTCATTTGTGATTCTAGATTACATTTCTAGAATAAAAAGAAAAGGAAAAAAATTTTTCTCCTAGTCATGAAAAGTCTTCGGATTTACTCTCCTAAAAACTTTTATGTAAATTATGCAGCAGTGTTAACTATAGCCATCATGTTATACACTACATCCCTGGTATAACAGGAGCTTTGTACCTTTTGACTACTTTCCTCCATTGCTCCCTAGAGGAATCCCTATAGAATTCCCTCTTTTTCTGTTTGTTTGTTTTAAAGATTCCACATATAGGTGAGATCATACATTATTTGTCTTTTTCTGGCTTGACTTACTTCACTCAGCTTAATAATACTGTTAAAGTTCATTCATGTTGCATTTGGTAGGATTTTCCTTTTCAATTAAATTTTTTTTGTTTTTTTATAGAGGCATAATTGACATGTAGCATTATATTAGTTTCAGGTGTATAGCATAATTATTTTATTCTTGTATGTATTACAAAATGATCATGCTGTACAGCAAATTCATACAACTAATTTATACAACTAATTTATAACTGGATATTTGTGCCTTTTGCCTATTCACTTTAACCTATTTTTCCCACCTCTCATCCCATGCCTCTGGAAACCACCTATCTGTTCTTTCTATCTGTGAGTTTGGCACCTTTATTTCTGATGAATAAAACATATGGTCATATGGTAATTTTTTTTTGCCTCTCTGACTTATTTGCACAATGATGCTAAAAGCAAGATTTCCCCTTTAATGGATGTATTGCTTTATATATATGTGTGTGTTTCTCACATTTTCTTTATCCATTCATTCATCCACGGCCATGTAGTTTGCTCATGTCTTGACTATTATAAATAAATAATGCTGCAATGAACACGTGGGGGTATGTGTGTCTTTTCAAATTAGGATTTTTGTTTTCTTCATATAAATGCCCAGAAGTGGAATTGTTGGATATAGAGTAGTTCTATTTTAATTAATTTATATTATCCTATGCCTTTGCTGGACAGGTTCAATGACCTAGTGGCCTGGCCTGGCTGTCCTGTTATGAAATTTTTCAGGAACCTGCATACTGTTTACATAGTGACTACATTAGTTTACATTCCTACCAACAATGTGAGAGGGTTTCCTTTTCTCTTCACCAAAACTAATTTTTTTCTTATCTTTTTGATAATAGGGATTCTAATAGCTGTTCAGTGATATCTCATTTGTGATTATAGACTTACATTTCCTGATGATTAATGATGTTGAGCACCCTGTCATGTACAAGTTGGCCGCATCTTTGGGAAGATGTCTATTAGATACTCTATCCATTTTTCAGTTGGGTTGCTTGCGTGTTTTTTTATTGCTATTGAGTTGTGAGTACTTTATGGTCTCTTATTTTTTTTTTTATTTTTTAAAGATTTATTTATTTGTGCATACAGACCTGGGGTACAGGCCAGAGGTTCAGGGGTGGTGAGAGGATTCACCAGAGACAGAGTGGGGAACAGAACAGGCAGATGGATGAAGTACACTGCTGAGGGGAGCAGCGGGCGGGTCAGGAGAGGTCTGCCGTGCCATGTGGTCACCTCCGGGACAGGTGGGATCGAACTCATGCGGAAGTGGCTTTAGCTTCTTAGTGCTGTGCTTTAACCTGCTGTGCCACCATGGAGGGCCCCTTTATGGTCTTTTTTAATTTTAAATTTTTTATATTTACTTTCTTAGAGTAAATAATTTTGGACTTTATATATTTTTAAAATTTTATTTTATTTTATGTATATTTTACATCATTCTTCCTTTTTGTATAATGCATGCTATCTCCTCTTAGGTATAGTCCCTGAAAAGTGTTCAACAATCACCATAGTCCCTTGTGTAAGAACACCTTCCTTCTCCTGCAGATTGTCTATGATTAATAGTTGCCTGTTAATTTTTTTTCTTAATTTATTATAATTACTTTTTTTTCTTGGTCACTTACTCGGATCCCTTACATTCCTCCTATAAATGAAGCCATCAGGTATTTTTCTTTTTACTTCAAGCTTATTTCACAGAGCTGAATCCCTCCCAACTCCATCTAGATTGTTACGACTGGCATGAGTTTTATCTTTTTTAATTGCTGAATAGTATCCTATTGTGTACACATTCCATATCTTTGATCCAGTCATCTATTTTTGGGCATTTGGGTTGTTATCATATCTTAGCTATTGTTAATAGTGCTGCAGTAAACATAGGGGTGTAGGAATCCTTTTGAATAAATATTTTTGTGTCCTTTGGGTAGATTTCTGTGAATGGAATTGCTGGGTTATACGGAAGCTCCAGTTTTAGTTTTTTGAGGAACCTCCACACAGCTTTCCATAGTGGTTGGACCAGTTTGCATTCCTACCAGCAGTGTAGGAGAGTTCCTTTTTACCTGAATCCTCACCAACATTTGTTTCCTGTTTTTTGAATATGTGCTATTCTTGCTGGTATAAGGTGGTATCACATTCTGGTTATGATTTGCATTTCCCTAATTACAAGTGATTTTGAACATTTTTCATATACCTGTTGGCTATTTGTATTTCCTCTTTGGAGAAGTGTCTTTTTAGCCCTTCTGCCCATTTTTTTCCTGGATTGTCTTACTTGTTTTTGTTGAATCTCATCAGCTCTTTGTAGATCTTTGTGATCAGTCCCTTATCACTAGTATTTTGTACATTTCCCCCCCCCCCAATCATTAGTATATCTTTGTTTTGGTTAATGTCTCTTTTGCTGTCTAGAAGCTTTTTGATATGATGTAGTCCTACCTGTTCATCTTTTCCATTACTTTCTTTGCTTTTTAATTTTTTAAAATTGTTTATTTTTTACATCATTTTTCATTTTTGTATAATGTGTGCGTTCTCATCCCCGTTATAGTCCCCATAAAATTCCCACCACCAATTGACCTGTGTACCATCACCATAGTCCCTTGTGCTCTTACTACCCCTTTTTTGATCCTCTTTCCTTACCTGTAGAATGTCTCTGATTTATAGTTATTTTTGATTGTGATATTTACTTTATTATAATTATTCTTTTTTATTCTGATCCCTTATATGAATCCTCTACATTCATCCTAAGAGTGAAACCAGCTGGTATTTTCTTTTTCTTTCTGGCTTATCTCACTGAGCATGATCTCTTCCAGCTTCATCCATGTTGCTGCGAATGACATGACTATCTTTTTAGATTGATAATTAATATTCCATTGTGTATATATACCACATCTTTTTGATCCAATTCCTATTTTTGGGCAGTTGGGTTGTTTCCATAGCTTATTGTAAACAGTGCTGCAATAAGCATAGGGGTGCTTAAACATTAAATTAATGTTTTTGTGTGCTTTGGGTAAATACTTAGGAGTGGAATTGTTGGATTGTATGGAAGCTCCATTTTTTGCTTTTTGAGGAACCTCCAAACAGCTTTCCATAGTGGTTGGACCATTTTACATTCCTACCAGCAGTGTAGGAGGGTTCCTTTTTCTCCACATCCTCATCAACAATTTGTTTTTTTTTTTTAAATATGTGCCACATTCTCACTGATGTGAGATGGTATCTCATTGTGGTTTTGATTTGCATTTCCCTGATTGCAAGTGATACTGAACATTTTTTCATATGCTGTTGGCCGTTTGCATTTCCTCTTCAGAGAATTGTCTTTTTAGCTCTTCTACCCAGTTTTTGATTGGATTGTTTACTTTTTTTTTGTTGAGTTTTGTCAGCTCTTTGTGGATCTTTGTGATCAGTCTCTTATCATTCATGCTGTGTGCAAAAATTTTCTCCCAATCAGTGAGCTGTCTCTTTATTTTGGTTAATGTTTCTTTTGCTCTACAAAACTCTTTAAATTTGATGTAATCCCATCAGTTAATCCATTCCTTCACTATATTTGCTTTGGGTGATGTGTCATTAAAGTTGTCACTGAGGTATATGTTATGTAGAGTTTCACCTATATTTTCTTCTGTATATTTTATGGTTTCAGGTTTTTAATCCATTTTGAGCTGGTTTTTTAAATGGTGTGAGGTAGTGGTCTAGCTTCATTTTTTGCACTTAGTGGCCAATTTTCTCAGCACCATTTATTGAACAGTTTTTCTTTGTTCCATTTCATATTCTTTGCTCCTTTGTCAAAGATTAGTTGTCTGTAAATCTATGGGTTTATTTCTGGGTTTCCTGTTTGATTCCATTTGGTCTGTGTGTCTGTTCTTGTTCCAGTACCATGCAGTTATAATTATTATGGCTGTGCAGGTTAGTTTGAATTCTGGGAGTGTGATACCATTCTCCTTCCTTTTGGCCAGGAGAGCTTTGGCTATTTGAGATTTTTTGTGGTCCATATGAATTTCACATATGAATTTCACAAGTGTTTGTTCTATCTCTTTGAAGAACTCATTGAAATTTTTATTGGAATAGTATTGAATCTGTGAATTGCTTTTGGTAGGATGGCCATTTGATAATATTAGTTCTTCCAGTTCATGAACAGGGATGTCTTTCCATTCCTTTTTTTTTTAAAGTGTTATATATTTATGCATATAAGAACTGGGGTATATGTCAGAGGTGCAGGGGGATGAGAGGATTTACCAGAGACAGTGGGGAACAGAGCAAGCAGATCTATCAAAATACACTGCTGAGGGTTTCAGTGGGTGAGACAGGACAGGTCTGCTGTACCATGTAGGTTACCTCCCTGGCTGGCCAGGGGTTGAACTTAGTGCTGAATTGGCTAACAATAGCTTGACAGTGCTGTCTTTAACCCCTGTACCACCAGGGAGACCCTGTCTTTCCATTTCTTTGTGTCTTCTTCTTTCTTTTAATAACGTTTTATAATTTTCTTTTGTATAGTCCCTTTATCTCTCTTGTTAGGTTTATTACCAGGTATTTGATTTTATTTTTCTTTCAGTTACAAAAGGGATGTTTTTCTTTATTTCTCCCTCATATTGAGTGTTTACATATAGGAAGTCTACTAATTTTTGTGCATTGGTTTTTGTATCCTGTTACTTTACCAAACTGGTTGAATATATTTTTTTAAGATTTATTTATTTATTCATACAGAACTGGGGTACAGGCCAGAGATGCGGAGGGTGAGAGAATTCACCAGAGACAGAGTGGGAAGCAGAACAGGCAGATCGACGAAGTACACTGCTGAGGGGAGCAGCGGGCGGGTCAGGAGAGGTCTGCCATGCCATGTGAATCACCTTCGGGGCAGGCTGGGAAGTGAACTCATGCGGAAGTGGCTTAAGTTTCTCAGTGCAGTGCTTTAACCGGCTGCGCCACCAAAGTGCTCCTGAATATTTTGATTAGTTTTTCTGTGGAGCTTTCAGAGTTCTCTGTATATTATCATGGCATCTGCAAATAGTGATAGTTTTACTTTTTCTTTCCCTATTTGTTTTCCTTGCGTATCTTTCTCTTCTTGTATTTCTCTGGGTAGGACTTCCATTATTATACTGAAAAGTGGTGTGGATGTGGACATCCTTGTCTTGTTCTAGATCTTAAGGAAAGTCTTTAAGCTTTTCCCCACTGAAAATTATATTGGCTGTGGGTTTGTCATGTACTCTTGATTATGTTAAGATATGTTCCTTCTATTTCAATAATTTTGAGGGCCTTCATCATAAGTGGATGCTGAACTTCGTCAAATGCTTCCTCAGTATCTTTTGATATGATTATATGATTTTTATTTTTCTTTTTATTGATGTATTGAATGACAATTTATTTTTGGATATTGAACCATCCTTGTGCCCCAGAATAAATCCCACTTGGTCATGGTGAAGTATCTTTTTGGTGTATGTTGGATTCCGAGGATGATGGATTCTGAGGATGTTTACATTAGCGTTCATTAGGGATATGGGCCTGTAGCTTTCCTTTTTTTTGTATTCCTTGTTTGGTTTTGGCTAGTGTAATGTTGGTTTTGTAAAATATATTTGGTAGTATTCCTTCCTTCCTTCTCCATTTTTGAAAGTGTTTGTGTAGCATTTCTGAACCTTTGATAGAGTTCATTTTTTAAGGAATTATTTATTTATGCATATAGAACTGGGGTATAGGCCAGAGGTGCAGGGGTGGTGAGAGGATTCACCAGAGACAGAGTGGGGAACAGAACAGGCAGATTGACGCAATACACTGCTGAGGGGAGCAGTTGGGTGAGATAGCATAGGGCTGCTATACCATGTTGCTTACCTCCCTGGCCAGGGATTGAACTCTTGCTGAAGCACTGTGGTTACCTTCACAGGGCTGTGCTTTAACCCATTGTGCCACCAGGGAAGGCCTCAGAGTTATTTTTTAAAAAAAGTTTTGTTTATACATACAAGAGCTGGTGTGTAGGCCAGAGGTGTGGGGGTGGGGTGAGAGGATTCACTAGAGACAAAGTGAGACACAAAACTGGTGGATTGACTGAAATACACTGCTGTGGGGAGCAGTAGGCAAGATGGGGTAGTCTGCCTCACCAGCTCCCTGGCTGGTGATCGAACTCGTGCTGCAGTGCATGTTGATAGCTTCACAGTATTGAGACTTCACCCTGTGTACCACCAGGGAGGCCCTGGTAGAATTCATTTCAGAAGGCATCTGGTCCTGGGCTTTTGTTTATCGGAAGGGTTTTGATTACTTTTTCAGTTTCACTGTTTATAATTGGTCTGTTTAATCTTTTTTTAAAGACTTATTTATTTATGCATACAGAACTGGGGTACAGGCTAGAGGTGCAGGGGTGGTGAGAGGATTCACCAGAGACAGAGTGGGATGCAGAGTAGGCTGATCAATAAAGTACACTGCTGAGGGGAGCAGTGGGCGAGACAGGAGAGGTCTGCTGCACCATGTGGGTCAACTCCGGGGCCAGGAATCGAACTTGCATGAAAGTGACTGCAGCCTTCTTGCAGTGCTGTGTTCTTAGCTGTTGGCCATCAGGGAGGGTCTCTATTTATTTATTTTTTTATCTAGCTTTGGATGATTGTTGAACTTGTTTTCATATAACTATTCATAGCAATCTGATTATTCTTGTGATATCGCCTATGTCTGTTGTAATTTCTCCTCTTTCATTTATGATCCTATTTCTTTGTGCTTTCTCCTGTTTTTTTTTTCTTGAGCTAGCTAGAGGTTTGTCTATTTTGTTTATATTTTCAAGGAACAAACTTATGTTTTTATTGATATTTTGGATTTTTTAAAACTTCTATTTTCTATTTCATTTATTTCTGCTTTGATTCTTATTATTTCCATTCTTCTACTAGCTTTTTGTTGTTGTTCTTTTAGTTGGGGTATTTCATTGTTTCTTTGTTGACGTGAACCTTTATTGCTCTATATTTTCCTCTTATGTTCACGTACGTACTGGAGAGTTGTGTCGTCATTGTTATTCATCTCAAGGTATCTTTTAATTTCTTCTTTGATCTTCTTATTGGTCCAGTGGTCTTCTAGTAGTGTGGGTTTTAATCTCCAAGGGGTAGAAGAGTTCCTTGCTTTCTTTTCATGGTTTATAGCTAGTTTGATGCCTTAGTGGTCAGAGAAGGTAGTTGGTATGATTTTGTCTAGTATATTTGTTGATGTTTGTGTTGTGTCCCAGTATTGATTGATGCTGGAGAATGATCTGTGCACTTGAGAATAATATGTACTCAGATTTTTGGGTGAACAGTGTCCTATAAATGTCTGTTCAGCCCATAAGGTCTTGCTCCTTATTTAGAACTCTAGTGTCCTTGCTTATTTTTTGTCTCGTTGATCTGTCCATTGGTGAGAGTGGGGTGTTGAATTCCCCTACTACATATATATTTTCGCTAATGTCTTTGTTCAGAAGTGATATTTGTCTGATATATTTTGGTGTTCCTCATCTGGTGAGTATATGTTGATGAGTGTTAAGTCTTCCTTATGTATTGTCCCCTTAATCATAATATAGTGACCATATATATCTTTTTACTATTTTTTGCTTGAAATCTATTTTATCTGATATAAATATTGTTGTTCCTGCCTTCTTCTTTGGTCCATTTGTTTGTATGATTGTTTTCCAGCCTTATACTTTCAATCTGTGTTTGTCTTTTGTAGTTAACTGTGTTTCCTGTAGACAGCAAACGATTAAGTTCTCTTTTTTAGTCCAGCCTGTTACTCTGTGTCTTTCTATTGATGTGTTTTGTCCACTTACATTTAAAGTTAATATGGAAAATTAACTCTATGGCATCCATATTAGCCATTTTGTTTGTATTTTGCGATTCTATTAATTATTTTGTTCTTCCTATTCATTCCTTTGTTGATTTTGGCTTTAGGGCTTCATGTTGTATTTTTTGGAGAGAGGGTTTAGTAGCAATGAACTTCTGGAGATTTTGTTTATCTGAGAAGGTTTTTATTTTTCCTTCATGGAGGAAGAAGAACTTTATAGGGTACAGTATTCTTGGTTGACATCTGTTGACTTGGAGTTTGTTGAAGATATCACTGCATTTTCTTCTTGCCTGTAGTGTATCTTTGGAGAAATCTGATATCATTTTAATTGGTTTTCCTTTATAGGTTATCTGTTTCTTTGCCCTCATAAGTTTCAAGATTTTTTCCTTGTGTTGGACTTTTGGCAACTTTACTGTTGTGTCTTCCTGTAGTTTCCTTTAACTATGGTAATTTGGTGTATTTCTAGCTTCCTATATGTCTACTTTAATTTCCTTCTTCATGCTTGGGAAGTTCTTTTCAATTATCTCTTTGATTCCTAGTCTCTCTCCTCACCTTCTGGGATTCCTGTGACTCTTAAATTTAATATCCTCACGTTGTCAGGTATTTCCCAAAGTGTTTCTAAGTTCTTTTTTCTTCGTACTTCTCTTTCTTTTTCTTCTTTGGTTGTTTTTATGTCTGTATCTTTGTTTTGTTTTTAGTGCCCCTGTTCTGTTGGCGGTGGTGGGAATGGCTTCTGATTTCTCTTGCTTAGGTGTGGATGTGTCTGCCTAGTGTCTGAGCTGCTGTGGCTGGATACATGTCCAGAGGTGTTCTGAGCTGTGCTTTGCACAGCCCCTGCTTTTCCAGCCCCTATTGCATAAGATAGGACCCAATTTCTCAGCCTATGGTAGTCGAGTTGCACCTCTAGAGGCATGCTGAGTCCATGTCTTTGGTAGGTGCCTGCAGTCTTGAGTGTGAATTATTTGTCTGTTGAACTTGTTGGTCCCTCTAGGTGATCTCAAGAGAATAAGGAAATAAAGAAGGGGTGAGAGAAAAGAGGATGTTACAGAAATGTAGAAGGAATAAAGGTGAGAGAAGAAGGAGGAGCTAGATGGGAAGAGGAGAGAGGAGTGGAAGGAGTAAATGATGCAGAAGAGGAGAAAGTAGTGATGGTAATGTTGAAGAGGAGAAAGAAGAAAGAAGAATCAGAAAACAGAAATAATAGGGAGGCAAATGAGTAACTGACAACTAACTGACCAATAAACAAACAAACACACAAATGGGTTGGGGGAGAATTGCTTCTTAAGACTCAGGTGGCTTCCAGTGAGCTAGTCTTTGCTGTTTTAGTCTGGGGACCACCTTAGGGCTGAGTAGGATAGTCTTGCCAGGGAGGGCAGATGAAGAGGGGGGAAAAACCAAGAAAAAAAAAAACAAGTACAAAAGAGCATGGAATGAATTGCAGGTGTGTGTGTTTGGGGACTGGCACACCTTCTGGGACCATGAGGTAGCTGGGTGCATGATGGGGCTCCTGCAGCCTCCCTCATCTGAGGGTTTGGGGCCCCCAAGGTAGGGACCAGCCTTATAAGGCTTCCACTGATGTGCTTCCTGCCTATGTGCTACCTACCATTAAATGTTCCTGCCAGTCTCCAGGAGGTGAGGGTATGAAAAAGGCACCACCATAGAGGGGCCCAATCCCACTGCTGTGTGACTGTGGGGAGGCCCACTTGCCCACCTTTGATTGTCCAGGCCTCTCAGATATTTCAGGATTCTTGTCTTCAAGTTTTCCCTCCCTCCCTTCTAGATATAGTAGGCTGGCTTTGTGGGTAGGAGAGGGGAGAAGGGTTCTGATGATTTTCACTTTCCCCTTCCCCCATCTTTACAATTTCCCACTGCATTCTGAGCTAATTAGAAGTGCCACCCAGTCTCTCTAATGCGTCTGGGTCCTGCCAGAATCTCACCGTTATTTCTTCCTCTCAGATGTTTTTATGGGTGAGTATGATTCCATCATTCCTTCACTATCAGGTTGATGATGTCATTTCAGTCTCTTATATGTTTTGATATTAGCCCCTTACCAGATGTATTATTTGCAAATATTTTTTTTAACCAATCCATACGTTGCCTTTTCATTTTTATTGATCATTTCTTTTGCTGTGCAGAAGCATTAGTTTGATATAGTCCCAATTGTTTATTTTCTACTTTGGTGTTAGTGGTTTAAGTATTCTGTCCAAAAATCATTGCTAATACTCATGTTAAAGAGGTTTTCCCTGTGTTTTCTTCCACTTTTAAGTTTTCATGTATTACATTTAATTTAATCTAGTTTGAGTTAATCTTTTTGAGTAGTATATTATAAATCTAATATCATTGTTTTGCATGTGGACATCCAATTTTCCCTGCACCATTGTTTTAGAGAACTGTCTTTTCTCCATTGAGTATTCTGGGCTCCCTTGTCAAATGTTACTTGACTTTGTATGTATGGGTTAATTTCTGGTCTCTTCGTTCTGTTCTTTGGGTCTATGTGCTTGATTATAATATAGTATATACTGCTTTGATTACTACATCTACATAGTATAGTTTGAAATGAGGATGTATGATGCCTCCTGCTTTGGTTTTCTTTCTCAGGATAGTTTTATCTCATCAGGTCTTTTATAATTCCATACAAATTTTAGAATTTTTTCCCCTACTTTTGTGACAAATGCCACTGGAATTGATAATGATTGTGTTTTTTCTGTAGATGGCTTTTTGTAGTGTTGACATGGTTACATTATTAATTGTTCCAGTTCATGAGCTTGAGATCTCTTCCCATTTATTTGTATCTTCTTCAATTTCTTTTTCAGTTTTCAGAGTAGAGATCTTTTATCTCCATGGTTAAATTTATCCCTAAACATATTTTGGTTTTGTTTCAGTTGTAAATGAATAATTTTCTTTATTTCTCTTTCAGGTAATTTCCTGCAAAACATATTATTTCTCTTTACCTTTAGAATCATCTTTGCTTTTGGGGCTTTTTTTTTTTTTGCGTCTATAGCATACACCAAAACTATTGTCAATTTTTTTGCAATACTTAGTGGGAAGAATGGGGAATTTTATTCTACATTGTTCCAGAACCAGAAGTGACCTATTCATATCTGTAAGATTTCTTTGAAGCTATTATTTTCTCCCATAAGTTTAAGTAACTTACCCAATGTTACATAGTGGTTAATTGTTTGACAACAAGCCAAATCTGGGTCTTTTGGGCTCTTGTTATATGATGCAGTACTAAAGATATGTGTATTCAGGTTAAGCTATTTTGAAGATGTGGGAGATAGAGAAAATCAGACTTATAAACTCACATTCATGTTATTGTTTCAAATAAAATCAGTTAAAGTGGACAGAATCAGCTTTTTTTTTTTTGTGGCAGTGACAGGATAACCCATGTCTTTAGCAATGTGTGACAAAAGACAAAAGGAAGTTCCAGTATTCATATTCACCAGATAAAATATATATGAGCTGTTGAATGTGTGTTCTGGAGAAGGTTTTATAGAATGTGGTGCTAGAAGAATCAAGGACAATCTGCTCTGTCAGGGCTCACAGGGTGTCTCTTGGGATGGCATAATTTTTTTGGTCAGTGTTCATTTATAAATAATTTTAGATGGACAGAAAGTTGCTAAAGATGTATGGGGATGTCCTGTGAACCCTTACCCAGTTCCTCCTATGGCGATGTCTTATATAATTATAATATACAATTCAAATCCAGGAAACTAATACTGATACAATCCACCAGTCTTATTTCAATGTCAGTAGTTGTACATGCACTCATATGCATGAATATGTATTTATTTCTGTGTAATTTTATTATATTTGTAAATCATGTAACCACCACAGTTATCACTGTGATAGCATGATTTTTGCCCTAGCTCACATGTAAGAAGTTTGGGATGGCAAACCTGTACCAAAGTATGGGTGGTTAGTGTTCTCCAAAGGAATTTCATACAATTAAGGGTCAGTGGAAGGTCTGAAAGACCTGGTGTTCAGTAATGAGTACAAGGAGCTAAATGAATGTCTGCTTAGAAACAGAGATATAGAGGTTTGGATGTCAGGGAAATCTGCCTGGAATTTTAACTCTTCCATTTACTAGTTCTGCACCTTTGGCAGGTTATTTCACTTCTTTAAGCTTCTTTCTCATTAAAAAAAAATTAATCAATTTCTTCTATTGATGTGCTCCCCATAGTTCTCCTGCCAGCATATCATCTGTGAACCATTCCCGTATTCCTTTGTGGTTATCCCTCCCCTGTTTATTTCCTACTTACCCCCCCCTCATTTGCTATATGCCTCAATTCTGGTTTTGACTTTTTCTAGACCTTTTGTTTGGTTTTGCTGTAGTCCACATACAAGTGAGAGTATCCAGTATTAATTTTCCTTCTGGTTCATTTTGACTAGTATAACCCCCTTCCAGCTCCATCCATGTTGCTGCAGATAGCATGAGGTTCTTTTTTGTTTTGTTTTTGATCACTGAGTAATATTCCATTGTATAAATACCCTACAACTTTTTGATCCCTTTGTTTATTTTGGGGTATTTGGGTTGTTTCCCTATCTTGGCTATTATAAAGAGTGTTTCAATAAACGAAAGAGTGTAGGTTTCCTTTTGAATTAGGTTTTTTGTGCCCTTTGTGTAGATTCCTAAGAGTGGAATCACTAGCTCATATATTAGGTTCATTTTTAGTGTTCTGAGGAACTTCCACACAGCTTTCCATAATGACTGGACCATTTGACATTCCCATCGTCAGTGTAAGAGGGTTCCTTTTTCTCTATATTCGCTCCAGCATTTATTGTTTTCAGTTTGTTTTTTTAAGTGGGTCATTATTACTGGAGCAAGGGGGTATCTTGTTTTGATTTGCATTTCCTTAGTAACTAGTGATATTGAACCTTTTTTCATGTCTGTTGGCCATTTTCACTTCTTTGGAGAAGTGACTTTTTATTTCTTTAGCCCATTTATTGACAGGGTTGTTTACTTTGTTGAGTAAACAAAGAGTAAGCTCTTTGTAGTTTTTTATTATCAGACCCTTATCAGTTGTATGGTTTCCAGATATTTTCTCCACTCAATAGGATGCCTCTTTGTTTTGATTATTGTATCTTTTGCTGTACAGAATCTCTTTAGTTTGATGTAGACCCAGCTGTTTACCTTCTACTTTGTTTTCCTTGCTTCTGGAAAGGAATCCTCAAAGATGTTTCTGAGGTTTATGTTTTGCCTCTTTTCATCAGGCCTTACATTCAAGTCTTTTATCCAGTTTGAGTTGATTTTTGTATATGGTGTAAGATAGTAGTCTAGTTTCATTCTTTTGCATGTTGCAGTACAGCTTTTCTTATGCCATTTATTGAAGAGGCTTTCTTGTTCCAGTGTATGTTCTTTGCTCCTTTGTCATAAATTACTCGATCATGTATGTATGATTTTATTTCTGGGCTTTCAATTTGATTCTTTTAGTTTGTGTGTGTTTTTATTATACCATGCTGTTTTTATTATAATGGCTTTGTAGTATTATTTGACTTCTGGGAGTATAATGCCTCTCTGTTTTTACCCCTTTTTGTCAGGAAAGCTTTGTCTGGGAATTTTTCATTGTTCCATGTGAATTTCATCAATATTTATTCTATTTCTTTGAAGAATATCATTGAAATTTTTATTGAAATTGCATTGAATCTGTAAATGACTTTTGGTAGGATGGCCATTTTGATTATGTTAATTCTTCTGATCCATGAGCAGGGAATATCTTTCCATTGTCTTCTTTTTTTTTTTTTAATAGTTTTTGTAGTTTTCCTTGTGTGGTTTTCACCTTTTTTAGGTCTGTGCCCAGATAGCTAATTTCTTTGGATGGAATTGTAAATGGGATGGTTTTCTTAATTTCCTCCTCTTGAGATTGATTGCATACAACAAGTCTATTGATAATCAATTATTGATTTTGTGTCCCTCTACCTTACTAACGTGGATTGTTTTATTTCATTTTTCTTGGGATATTTTAGGATTCTCTCTATTTATATTCTCGTATCATCTGCATATAATGACTTTCACTTCTTCTTTCACTGTTTACATCCCTTTATGTCTTTCTCTTTCCTAATTGCCCTAGCTAGGATTTCTAGTATTAACACTGCAAAGTGTTAACATCCTTATTTTGTTCCAGGTCTTAATGGGAAGGCTTCTGTTTTTTCACCAATAGGAATGACTGTGGGTTTGTCATATATGGCTTTTATTTTAATATATGTCCTTTTTATCAGTGTAATGTTGGCCTCATAAAATGAATTGGTAATTTTTCTTTCTCAGTGTTTTGAAGGATTTTTTGTAAAGTAAGCATTAGTTCATCTTTGAATGCTTGGATGGAACTCATTGTGAAATCATCTGGTCCTGGGCTTTTGTTTTTTGGAAATCTTCCTCAATTTTAAAAGAAGGAGAATCCATATTTCATGTCGTTGTTGTAAGCATTAATAGGAGAATGTCTGCAAGCCTCTAGCACATTTTCTAGGCACCCAGGTATTTCTGATGTACCCTAATACTTGAGACAACACTGATCTAGTGGGGAAGTCATAGATAACTCCGTATTGAGGGGTTTTGTTATACAGGGGAAGGGAGTAATGGGATAGTGACTAAAGGGGTTTATGAGGATTTTTTTTTTTACTTGGCTGGAGTTTTGTAGGAGATCAAGATTATATTCTTTCGCTATACATGCCAATGAATTTGGAATGATTGCATTTTACATAATTTATGGTGCGCGCTATTTGGAAATTGGTATGCCCGGAACTGGGTAAACCAAAAGAAAACATCCTAGGTTCACTGAAATTTTCATAGTGTCCTTTGTACTTTGGAAAATCCTATGGGCTTAGCAGCAGGGGGCCACTTGTGAGAATGGTGAGTGCCTAATCTTCTAGGGATGATCCATTCCCATTTTTATAGATTATGTTTGACCTATTAAAGATGGTTAGAGGTTACCAGAAATGGAGTTAATTTTTTTCTGATTGTTTTTGAATAATGAAAGAAAGTAAAATATGTTTTTTCCCTCTTTATTTATAAAGATAATGCACAGGTAGTAACAGGACCTGGCTCCTTGGGTACCCTCAGAGAGCAAAGGTTAAGGAGGTCAGAAGCCAGATAGGATCCTGAGCAAACTTGCCACCTCTGTAGTTTTCTTCAATTCTCCTTTCACACTCAGTTCCACACTCTTGGAAGAAATTATGCCTACTTGTGTGTCCTCATAGCACTTGGCTCTACTAATAATCCTATGCTATATTATAGGTATATATTGAAATGTTGGCACACATCTGGATTTTTATTCTGCCTTGCTGTATTAGTTTTGTAGTGGCCAACAAGTTACTTAGCCACTCAGACTCTGCTTTCTCATCTGTTAAATTAGAACAATATTAATGATAATGATAGCTAATATTTATCATATGCCAAGTACTCTAAGTTCTTCCATCTATTATTTTAGCTCATTCAAATCCTCATACCAACCCTATGAAGTAGGGTATTATCAATACTCTCGTTTTCAACCGAGGCACAAAGAGGTTAAGTAAATTGTCTAAACTCACATAACTATTAAGTGGTAGAGGTAATATTCAATGCAGGCAGTTTGATTCCCAAGTCTGTACTTTTTTTTTTTTAATTTATTTATTTGTGCATACAGAACTGGAGTACAGGCCAGAGGCTCAGGGGCGGTGAGAGGCTTCACCAGAGACAGAGTGGGGAACAGAACAGGCAGATCAACGAAGTACACTGCTGAGGGGAGCA
This sequence comes from Condylura cristata, assembly GCF_000260355.1. NCBI lineage: Eukaryota > Metazoa > Chordata > Mammalia > Eulipotyphla > Talpidae > Condylura > Condylura cristata. The sequence continues at coordinate 1,062,887 of NW_004567154.1, read as the reverse complement.
GCGGGCGGGCCAGGAGAGGTCTGCCACACCATGTGGTCACCTCCGGGGCAGGCGGGAATCGAACTCATGCGGAAGCGGCTTTAGATTCTCAGTGCTGTGCCTTAACCTGCTGCGCCACCAGGAAGGGCCCCAAGTCTGTACTTTTAACCTCTCTGCTGTAGTGACTGAGTATTAGAGAGAGAACCCTGATATGCTATGAAGATTAAATATGATATGTTGTTTAGATTAAAGTTCTGTTTTCTCATTCCTCATATATGGACTTCAAATTCACTCATTCACTCACCAGAGCTTATCCTGTTCTATTTACTTGATAACACTTATTAAACTGTTCTGCCACCACCTTTCTCTCTCCTCATCTAAAATGTCCTCCTCATGAGGGCAGTAGCTGTTATCCGTCAATATTTACTGAATGTATCACTCAACAAATATTGATTGATTGTCTGCTATTTGCCAGACTCTGATATATGTTAGGTATTATCCTAATCTTAAAACCTGGTGCTGTGATAAATGTCCTTTTCACTAAGGAAGCAAAACGGTATTTACTACCCTTATTCCTAGTTGGGAGTTACTGAGATGTGTAACTAGAAGCATTGATTTTCATTTTCTGCCTTCCTGATCTAAGGTGTTATCTAGCCAAACTGATGTCTGTTGAATTAAGTTTAATTAATAAATAAATCGAGACTAGAAGATGGATAATGTGAAAAGGACAAAAATTACTGTCTGCAGAATGTAGTGGGGGCAAGCAGCAAGTAAATGAACAGTTGCAAGTACATGTAGAATGCTGCAAAATAGGGAGTATGGGTGCCACTGTGGCAGGGAAGAGGAAGAACAGGAATGTTTTAGGCACGGGGGAACCAGGTGTGATGAGACCCAAAGACCAGAAAGAACATGGCATTGAATCCAGCTGGGTTTTTTGAAGAAGGCTGACTTTATGGGTTTGTGACTACTACAGTCACAGAACCTTATGCTCAGAATTGGGGGGAAGATAGGGTGGTGCATGCTTGAGGTTTATTGCTCTGTGGTCATTGTCTTAAAATTCCTAATAACTTTATCCTGGAATTTGTTTAATATGTAGAGTCTGATGGGACAATGGAGTATGTGTGAAGGACTTGGAGTTTTGGCTCTCATGTGCTTCTACCTCTCATTGTCTCCCTGCTTCCCTGAATAGATTCCACCTAGGGCCCTGCACCTAAGTTCAGGTGCAGAGAGAGGGTCGGGTACATGCACCCTGCATACTGAATCAAATGACCCTGGGTGCCTGTGAGGACCTGCACTTTACCCATTAGTATGCTCATGCTGAAGGGAATGTGACAGTAAATAGCAAATTAAAACCACACGACAAGTTGAGAGAGGAACCATGGAAGACAAGAAACACCTTTTTTTCCCCCATTTTATGAACAAGGGATCCCGGATTTTCATTTACGATAGGCCCCAGAAATTATAGAGTTGATGCTGTGTGTGAGGTCAAAAGGTGAGAATAGAGAGGACATGGGAAGTTTATACTTTACATTTAAAAAAAAAACAAAACAGAAGCCTGTGAGGGGGTTTTTAACCAGGGTAGACAGGATCAATTTTCATTTTTAAAATAATTAGTTCAGCTGTAGTATGGAGGGCTACTTGGATGAAGACAGAATAGAGGTCAGGAGCCCAGTTAGGAGATCAGGACAGTGATCCTAATTAGAGATAATAGTGACCTGGATTGGGCCAGGGATAGTAAGGATGATAGTAAGGCACAATTTATAGTTAGATAGGATATAAAATTTATAGGACATGGTGATAATACCAGAGGTGCATGACCCTAAAGTCTTAAGTTTTGGATATTTGAATGTCTACTCAGGTATAATGGAAGCAGAGCATGAGAGGTATCATCAATGGCTGTTAAATTTCTGGCTTAAATACTCACTAAAGTTTTGCTGATAATTGCTGAAGAAAGGAACCTGAGAGTAGGAACTAGTGGGCTGACACTGGGAGAAATAGAATTGGACATGCTAAACTTGAAGTATATAAGCGGACTTGCTATCCAGCAGAAATTCCCAGGAGGCATTTCAAGGGAGGATCTGAAATTCTGAAGATCTGACTAACAGGTATTGGTGTAGAGAGGGCACATGGAGCCCTACGAGTGAGTGAAATCATTGAGAGAAAGTGAGAAGAACGGAGTACCCAAGCAAGAAGGCCAGTGACACGTCAACATGTAAGGACTGAGCAGAAGAAAAATAGTCCACTAGGAAACAGAAGAAGCAGCCAGAAACATTATTAAGATCAGATCATATTCCTTCTTGTAATGCTGTGGATTTCACTCAGGAAAGCCAAAGTCCTTTGTGACAAACTACAACACCCTAACATATGAACCCATTACCTTTCTGATCTATTACTGTCTCCTTTGCTCTGTTCCAGAATACTGCCCTTTCTGTTATTTATAATCATTTAGGCACACTTCTGCCACAGGGCTTTTACATTTGCCATTCCCTCTAATTTGGATGTCTTTCCCTCATATCCATATGGCTTACCTCTTATGTTCAGGTCTTTAAAAAATAGAATGTATTTATATACCTTTTTACATCATTGTTTGTTTTTGTACAGTGTTTGCTTTCTCTTCTCAGGTGTAGTTCCTGTAAAATTTCCACCAATTCACCCATGTACCATTACTGTAGTCCCTTGTGAACATCTCTCCTGTTTTGACCCCTTTCTTTCCCTCTCCACTACAGAGTCTCTGATTTATAGTTACCTGTTAATTTTGTTTTTTTTTTTAAATTTATTGTTATTAGTTTCCCCGATTCCTTATTTGGTTCCCCTATATTCTTTGTACAAATGAAGCTATCTAATATTTTTCTTTTTCCTTCAGGCCTACTTTAGTGATCATAATCCCTTGTAGCTCCATCCATGTTGCTGTGAATGGCATGAATTATTTTTTGATTGCTGAATAGTATTCCATTGTGTATACATACCACATCTTCTTGATCCAGTCATCTATTTTTGGGCATTTGGGTTGTTTTCATATCTTACTTATTATACATAGTGCTGCAGTAAACATAGTGGTGCATATATCCTTTTGAATTGATGTTTTTGTGACCTTTGGGTAGGTTCCTAAAAGGCGAATTGCTGCTTCCTATGGTAGCTCTATTTTTAGTTTGTGGAACTTCCACACAGCTTCCCATAGTGATTAGACCAGTTTACACTCCCACCAGCAGTATAGGAGAATTTGTTTTTTCCCACATCCTTGCCAACATTTGTTGTTTCCAATTTTTTTTTAACATGTGCCTTTCTCACTGGTGTAAGGTGGTATCTCATTGTGGTTATGATTTGCACTTCCCCAATTATAAGTGATGTAGGACATTTTTTCACATACCTGTTGGCCACTTGCATTACCTCCTTGAAGAATTGTCGTTTTAGCTCTTTTGCCCATTTTTTGACTGGATTGTTTCCTTTGTTTTTGTTGAGTCCTGTGAGTTCCTTGTAGATCTTTGTGATCAGTCCCTTATCATCTGTATGGAGTGTACAAATTTTCTCCCAGTCAGTAGGGTGTCTCTTTGTTGTTTAATGTTTCTTTTGCCTATGCCATACAGAAGCTCTTTAGTTTGATGTAATCTCAGCTGTTACTTTTCCTTTGATCTTTTTTATTTTATTTTGCTGTTCGTTTCGTTACTGTGGGGGGGGTGAGTCTTTAAAGATGTTACTGAGATGTATATCATTGTATGTTTTGAGATGTATGAAATGTTTTACCTATATTTTCTTCTATATATTTTATGGTTTCAGGAATAATTTGTTTAATAAATGGTGCTGGGAAAACTGGACCACCACATGCAAAAGAATGAAAGTAGACTACTGCCTCACACCATGCAAAAAAATCAACTCAAATGGATAAAATAATTGAACAGGTCTTTGTTTAAAAGTTACTTTTTTCAGTCTCTCACTGGTGGCGCAAGGGGTTAGGACACAGCATTGCAAGCTGGCCGCAGCTGCTTCAATGTGAGTTCTATCCCCACTCTGGAGGTGATCCATATGGTGTGGCAGACCTCTCCTGATCCACCCACTGCTCCCCTCAGCAGTGTACTTCATCAGTTGGCCTATTCTGCTCCCCACTCTGTCTTTGGTCAATCTTCTCACTGCCCCTGCACCTCTGGCTTATACCCCAGTTCTATATGAATAAAATAAATAAATCTCTAAAAAAAATTTGAGAATTTTTTTTAAAAGTTATTTTTTTCAGTGATTCCTTTTCTAAAATTCCAGTAGTCCTGCCATTCCTTCCCTCTATCTGTGAATATGTGGTTATATACATGCATATATATTCCCCATTCTGCTTAGTTTTTCTACTTAGCTCTTCTTACTAACACACAATATATTTTACTGATTACGTTTATTTAATTTGATTCTTGTCTACTTCCTAAACATTCCCCTGAATGTCAGTTTCATGAAGACAGGAATTTTTGTGTACTTCGTTCTGTGTCTTTGTGTCCCTAGCATACAGATTAGGGCCTGGCAGATTCTTGTTATATTTAAGCTGCAGCAAAATTTGCACCACACAAATCATATGTCTGGAAAATTAGTGTTAGCTTGTCAAGTTAAGAGAACATAAGGTAGACATTGTGGAAATGCTGCTAAGACATTAAGTGAGACAAAGGAGAGAAGTACTTATTGCATGTACTATAAGGTGATTAAAAAAAAAAAAACAGATCGCATGCTCTCCTAAAGATTTATTTATTTATATAGGACTGGGGTACAGGCCAGAGATGCGGAGGGTGAGAGGATTCACCAGAGACAGAGTGGGGAGCAGAACAGGCATATCAACGCAGTACACTGCTGAGGGGAGCAGCGGGCGGGTCAGGAGAGGTCTGCCCCCCCTTTTGGTCTCCTCTGGGGCAGGTGGGGATTGAACTCATGCGGAAGTGGCTTTAGCTTCTTAGTGCAGTGCTTTAACCCACTGCACCACCAGGGAGGGCCCGAGATCTGTTTTAAAGAAGGTGGGGACTAAAATTAGACTGCAGTACTATGTGAGAAAGTATACACAGCAACTCTAAAAATTCTTTTTGTAGGTTTGGCTCTGATGAAGCTCTCTGGATATTACTAGACAGCAAGGAGTAGGATAGAGCCTGATTTTTCATTATATACAGTTCTGTACTTTTGAGTTTTATATACATATAAACTAAACTATTCATATAAAGATTATTATGAAGCTCTGTAAATTAAAGATGTTTATGAAGTGTCAGAGGGGCAAACAAGAGGGAAGGAAGTTATATTTTTTATAAAGATTGTTCAATTTGTTCAGATGCTATTGTGAGAGAGAAGTTGAATATACTGTAGAAAGAAAAAATAATTGATTAAGAAGATAAAAATAAAATGTGACCCAGGTGGAAAAACTTGCTTGAGAACAAAGGAAGGATAGTTCTTTCAGTCACAGCAAGTGAAAAGGATAGGTATAGAAAGATATAAATTTGCTGCAGGAAATTGAGGTCGTTTCCTGGCGGGTTACTTCATTTTGCCTAAGAAGTAGGAGGCAAGTCATTTGTTGAGAAAAAGGGTGGTTAATAAGGTCAGAGATTTGAAATTACCATTGTGGTTAATGGAAGGGAGAGTTGAATAGGGAGATAGATGGGCGAATTGTCAGCCAGCATGACCCAGATATTTTTAAAAATATACTTTATTTTTCAGAGTAGCTTGTTTTTAAAAGATTTATTTATTTATGCATACAGAACTGGGGTGCAGGCCAGAGGTATAGGGGCAGTGAGAGGATTCATCAGAGACAGAGTGGGGAACCGAACAGGCAGATTGACAAAGTACACTGCTTAGGGGAGCAGTGGGCGAGACAGGAGAGGTCAGCTGGGCCATGTGGGTCACCTCCCTTGCTGGGATTTGAACTTGAGCTGAAGTGGCTATAGCTAGCTTCATAGTACTGCTGCTCTTTAACGTTGTACCACCAGGGAGGGCCCATTTTTCAGAGTAGCTTTAGGGAACAGCAAAAATTCAGCAGAAGGTATGGAAATTTCTCAGTGCCTCCTCGACCCACACCACATGTTGATCATCCAGAGTACATTATGTGGGTTTGTACATGTTTCTGTTACAACAGCATTTTAGTATCATACAGAATAATTTTACTGCCCTAAACATACTCTTTACTCCTGTTCAACCCTATTTCCTGCCAACCCCTGACAATTATTGATGTTTTCACTATCTCCATAGTTTTACCTCTTCTAAAATGTCACATAGTTGGAGTATATAGTTTGTAGTCTTTCAGATTGACTTTGTTCACTTGCTAATAAGTCGTTAAGATAACTCCATGTTTTATTTTCATGTGTGCAGGATTTTGTGTTTTAAGTTGTGTTAAATAAATGCCAGGAAGTGCTATTTCTCTGTTATTTGATTAGAGTATGTTTAGTTTGGTTGGAAACTGCCCAACTGTTTTGCAAAGTGGCCCTACCATTTTGCATGCACACTGGCAATAAATGGGTGTTCCTTTGCCAGATCCTTGTCAGCATTTAATGATGTCAGTGTTTGGCTTTTCTGATAAGTGTTTTGTATGCTGATATCTTACTGTTAATTTCATTTCCAAATAACATGATGTGGAGCACCTTTTCACATGCTTTTTTTGTCTTTTGTATATCTTTGGTGAGGTATCCAGATCTTTTGGCCATTTTTTTAAACTGAGTTTTATATTTTCTTGTTCAATTTTTTTTTGTATATTTGCACAAAAAGCCTTTACTAGGTATGATTTTGCAAATATTTACTCCCCATTTGGCTTATCTTTTCATTCTCTTTAAATCTTTATTTGGCTTTTATAAATTTATTTTTTATTGCAATAACATTTGTTTGGCAGTATTGTAAATGACTTGTGGGAATAGGTTTGTCTCTCCTCACGTCTTGTCATGTCTATTCATTCTCTTAACAGTGTCTTTCAAAGATCAGGTTTTTAGCTTTAGTGAGGTCTGTCTTACTAATTATTGTTTTCATTGATCTTCCCTTTGATGTTAATCTAAAAAGTCATTGCCAAAGAATACTTACTAGTTTTTGTCCTATGCTGTCGTCTAGGAGTTTTGTAGGTTTGCATTTATAATGTGTGATACATTTTGAGTTAATTTTTATGAAGAGTATAATCCTGTGTTGATAGTCATTTTTTTACATTTAGATGTCTAGTAGTTCTCAACCATTTGTTGAAAAGATTATCTTTGGCTCTATTGTATTAACTTTTGACACCTGTCAAAAATTAGTTGACAATATTTATGTGGGTCTATATCTGTGCTCTGTTCCATTGACATGTTTGTCTGTTTTTTTCTTTTATTCTTTTATTTATTTTAATTGAGGTAATACTGGGATAACCACAGCAGGTATTACCACTTTAGTGCACGCACCACCAACTCACCAATATTTCACCGTAGACCATTGTGCTTCCTTCCCTCTATTCTTACTCCTCTTTTACATCTTCTTCCTTTGGTGTTTCAGTTCTGTAGTCAGCTGTCAAGGGTTAGGTTTTCAGTTTGTCTTTATCTGACTATTAAATTAGTTTGTTTATTATTCCACATGTTAGCGACACCATTTTTGCTCTTTCTCCTGACTTATTTCACTTAGCATTGTCCCTTCCAATTCTATCCATATTCCCAAAAATGGCATGAGTTTATCTTTTTTGATTACTGAATAGTATTCCTCTCTATTTATGTACCACACCCTCTAGATCCACTCATCTGTTTTGGTGCACTTAAGGTTATTTCCATGGCATAGCTTTTGTAAATAGAGCTGCAGTAAACACGGGATTGCAAGCTTCCTTTCATATTAATATTTTTGAATTTTTTGGATAGATACCTATGAGTGGAATTACTGAATCAAATGACACGTCCATGTCTAATATTTTGCGACATCTCCATACCACATTCCACAAAAGCTGGACAAGTTTACATTCCCACCAGAAGTGTAGGAGGGTTTCCTTTTCTCCACATCATCATAGGCACTTGTTCTTTCAGGTCTTTTCAATATGAGCCATTCTCACAGGTGTAAGATGATATCTCATTTTGGTTTTGATTTGTATTTCTCTAGTAATCAGTGGACATCTATCATGTGCCTGATGGCCATTTTTAAAAAAGATTTATTTATTTATGCATACAGAACTGGGATATAGGCCAGAGGTGTGGAGTGGTAAGAGGATTCACCAGAGACAGAGTGGGGAGCAGAACAGGCCGACTGACTAAGTGCACTGCTGAGGGGAGCAGCGGGCTGGTCAAGAGACCCACGCCATGTGGGTCACCTCCGGGGCGGGGATTGAACTGATGCTGAAGTGGCTTTAGCTTCTTAGTGCTGTGCTTTAACCCACTGTACCACTAGGGAGGGTTCCCGCTGGCCATTTTAATGTCTTCTTTGGAGAGATGACTGCTTTGTTCTTTTGCTCATTTTATGTTTGGGCTATTTTTTTTTTGTAGAATTTTATGATTACCAATTATTTTGTATATCTTTGATACCAATTATTGGTCAGATGTATGGTATACAACTATTTTCTCCTATTCAATAGAGTGTCATTACCTTTTAGTTATGGTTTCTTTCATAGTACAGATTTTTTTTCAGTTTCATCAAGTCCAAGCTGTTTATGTTCTCTTGTTTTCCTTAATGTTTGGGATGATTACTAAAAGGCATCACTAAAGGTTATGTCATTAAATGTTTGGCCTGTGTTTTTTTTTTAATGTATTTTGTAGTTTCTAAGTCTTTGATCCATTTTTTAGTTGATTTTAGTGTATGTGTGAGATCATTGTCAAGTTTTATTCTTTTACATACAGCTATCTCCTTTTGTGAACACTATTTGTTGTTCCAGTGCACGTTTTTTGGCAACTTTGTCATATATTAGCTGCCCATGTATATGTGGCTTTACTTCAGATCTCTCAATTCTATTCCATTGTCCTGTGGGTCTGTTTTTCTTCCTGTACTGTGATCTTATCTTAATTAAAAAAAAATTTTTTTTAAAGATTTATTTATTCGTACAGAACTGGGGTACAGTCCAGAGATGCGGAGGGTGAGAGGATTCACCAGAGACAGAGCGGGGAGCAGAACAGGCAGATCGACGAAGCTCACTGCAGAGGGGAGCAGCGGGTGGGTCAGGAGAGGTCTGCCGCGCCATATGGTCACCTCCAGGGCAGGCGGGGATCAAACTCATGCAGAAGTGGCTTAAGCTTCTTTGTGCTGTGCTTTAACCCTCTGCGCCACCAGGGAGGGCCATCTTATCTTAATTTTAAGACGTTAGAATATAGGTTTAACTCTGGAAGTGTGATACCTCCATATCTCCTGTGAAGAATGCTTTTGAAATGTGGGATCCTCTGTGGTTCCATATGAATTTTAATGGTATTGGCTCCAGTTCTTTGAAATATGCCATTGATATTTTTATTGGGATTGCATTGAATATGTATATAGGTTTGGGTTGAATGGCCATTTTAACATTGTGATTTCTTCCAATCCACGATCAGGAATATTTTTTGTGTGTGTTTTTTCTTTTTTTTTCAACTGTGCAATTTTACAGTTTTCTTTGTGTATATTGTTGCTTCTTTTGTTAGGTTTTTCCTAGGTATTTAATATTTTTAGTATAATTGTAAAAGGGATTACTTTCTTAGTTACTTCCTCTTCTATCTTATCATTTGTATATGGGAAGACAACTGATTTATGTGTTGATTTTTTTACATTGCCATTTTGCTAAACTGATTGTTTCGATTAGTGTTTCTGTGGAATCAAGATTTTTCTATGTCTATTATCAGATTGTCTGCAACTGATAGCTTTACTGCTTCTCCAATTCGGATTCAATTTATATCTTTCTTTTGTCTAGTTACTCTAAATAGATGTTCCAGTGCTATGTTGAGTAACGGTGGTAAGAGTATACCTCCTTGTCCTGTCCCAGATCTTAGTGGGAAAGCTTTCTAGTTTTAAAAATAATATAATAGTTTATTTTTACATCATTTTGTGCCTTTTGTCCATCTGAGTTGCAATCCCTGTGGGCTTCCCAACACCAGTTCACTTGTGTGCCATCACCGTAATCCAGTGCACAATCCCGCCCCCCATTTTTGATCCCATTCCCCACTCCACCCCCATAAAATATCTCTAGTATATAGATGTTCATTATTATTAATATTTTCCTCCCTGGTCCTTTATACTCCTGCTATGAGTAAAACTATCTGGTATTTTCCTTTTCTTTCTGGCTTATTTCACTAAGCATGATCCCTTCCAGCTCCATCCATGTTGCTGCAAAAGGCATGTGTTCATCTTTTTTGATTGCTGAGTAATATTCCATTGTATATATGTACAGCATCTTTTTAATCCTAGTCATCTACTTTTGGGCATTTAGGTCGATTTCATGTCTTTCCTATTGTAAGTAAAGCATCAATAAACATGGGGGTGCAGGTATCTTTTTCAATCAGTGTTTTTGTGTCTTTTGGGTTGATACCTAGAAGTGGGATTGCTGGGTCATATGGAAGCTCCATTTATAGCAGTTTGAGGAACCTCCAAACAGTTTTCCATAGTGGTTATACTAGTTTGCATTCCCAACAGCAATACAGGAGAGTTCCTTTTTCTCCTTATCCTCGCCAACATTTGTTGTTGCTAGTTGTTTTAAGATGTGCCATTCTCACTGGTGTGAGGTGGTATCTAATTGTTTTAATCTTCATCCCCCTTATTACAAGTGATGTTGAACATTTTGTCATATGCTTGTTGGCCATCTGCATTTCCTCTTTGGAGAAGTGTCTTTTTAGCTCTCCTGCCCATTTTTTT
>NW_004567154.1:1041218-1051554 GCF_000260355.1 Condylura cristata | reverse complement strand
CCAACATTTGTTGTTGCTAGTTGTTTGAAGATGTGCCATTCTCACTGGGGTGAGGTGGTATGTCATTGTGGTTTTAATTTGCATCTCCCTTATTACGAGTGATGTTGAACATTTTTTCATATGCCTGTTGGACATCTGTATTTCCTCTTTGGAGAAGTGTCTTTTTAGCTCTACTGCCCATTTTTTGATAGGGTTGTTTATTTTTGTTGAGTTTCATCAGTACTTTGTATATATGTTGTGACCAATCCTTTATCACTAGTTTTGTGAGAAAATTTTTTCCCAATCAGTGGGATATCTGTCTGTTTTTTGTAATGTCCTGTTTGCTGTACAGAAGCTTGATGTAGTCCCTTTTTATCCTTTTCCTTTACTATCGTTGCGTTGGGTGCTGTGTCTTCAAAGATGTTATTGAGGTATATGTTGTGTAGTGTTTCGTCCATCTTTGCTTCCAGGTATTTTATGGTATCCGTTCTTATGTCTAATCCTTTAATTCCCTTTGAGTTGGTTTTTGTGCATGGTATGAGGTTGTTATCTAGTTTCATTTGTTTGCATATAGCTTCCCAGTTTTCCCAGAACCATTTGTTGAACAAACTTTCTTTGTTCCATTGTATCTTCTTTGCTCTTTTGTCAAAGATTGTCTGCCCATAAACCTGTGGTTTTATATTTGTATTCAAATCCACTGGTCTGTGCGTCTGTTCTTGTTCCAGTACCAGGCAGTTTTGATTATTATGGCTTTGTAGTATAGCTTGAAGTTTGGGATTGTGATGCCTCCGTTCTCTTTCTTTTTAGTCATGAGGTGTTTTGTGGTTCCATATGAATCTCATCAATATTTATTCTATTTCTTTGAAGAATGTCATTGAGACTTTTATTGTGATAGTGTTAAATCTGAATATCGCTTTTGGTAGGATGGCCATTTTGATGTTAATTTGTTAATTCTCCCAGTCCATGAGCAAGGGTTATCTTTCCATTTCTTGGTGTCTTCTTGTATTTCTTTTAACAGTGTTTTTGTAGGTTTTTTTTGTATAGGTCTTTTGCCTCTGTTAGGTTGATTCCCAGGTGTTTGACTAATTTTGTTTTAATTGAAAAGGGGATTTTTTAATTAATTTTTGCTGCTTCTAATTGGTTGTGTATAGGAAAGTCTCTGACTTTTGTGTGCTGATTTTATATCCTGCTATCTTCCTAAATTGGTTGATTGTTTTGATTAGTTTCTCTGTGGAGTTTTTAGGGTTTTCCATGTAAATTAACATATCATCTGCAAATAAAAACAGCTTTACTCCTTTTTTTCCTATTTGGATTCCTTGTATATCTTTTTCCTGTCTTATTGCTCTGGCTAGAACTTCTAATGTTATGTTGAAGAACAGTGGTGATAGTGGACACCCTTACCTTGTTCCTGATCTCAAAGGAAAGGCTTTCAGCTTTTTTCCATTGAGGATAATATTGGGTTTTTCATATATGGCTTTTATCATGTTGAGTTATGTTCCTTCCACTAAAGCCGAAGCAGAAAAGCAAGGAGTAAAGGTCCCCACAACCCTGGCAGAATATTGCATCAAAACTAAAGTACCTTCCAAAGATAACAGCTCAGATTTGCTTTATGATGACCTGTATGATGATGACATTGATGATGAAGATGAGGAGGAAGAAGATGCTGACTGTTATGTTGATGATGATTCTGGGAACGAGGAGTCATAATGTGCTTCTTGAAGGCCCCTATACTGTCCTGCTGACTCATGCCAAAAGGAGGGGAGCAAGTGGGGACCTAGCAGTGGCCCCCTCAGCAAAAACTTATCATGGGGTGGTGTAAACTAACACAGCTCCTGCTGACTCCCCTATGGATCTCAGTTTGCTCCTTTTTATAGACCTCTAAATGGAGAGAAAGTAATCCTCCACAGAATGTCTGAATTCTTGCATTCTTTACCCTTCCATCACTGTATTGATTCTTTTTTTTTTTTCTTTCTTTCTTTCAAACCTAAACTCCCGTCTTAATTTGTCTCTACAAAGTGTTCACAACAACACACGTTTGGTCTGTTTTTAGATTCTTGAATAATTAAATAGTCTTTCATAAAAAAAAAAGGGCCTTGAACATAAGTGGATGTTGAACTTTGTCGAATGTCTTCTCCACATCTATTGATATGACTTTATGGTTTTTATTTTTTTGTTGGTTCATGTGATGTATTACATTAATTGATTTTCTGATGTTGAACCTTCCTTGTGCTCCTGGGATAAAGCCCACTTGGTCATGGTATATTTTTCTTTTAATGCATTGTTGGATTCTGTTGGCTAAGATTTTGTTGAGGATTTTTGCATCAGTGTTCAGTAGGGAGATTGGTCTGAAGTTTTCTTGGCTGGTTTTTGGTATTAGTGTGATGTTCGCATCATAGAAAGTATTTGATAGTTTTCCATCTTTGTCAATTTTTTGCATGAGTCTATCTAGAATAGGCACTAGTCTTTTCTGAACATTCGGTAACATTCATTTGTAAATCCATCTGGTCCTGGGCTTTTATTTTTGGGGAGGGTTTTGATTACTTCTTCAATTTCCTTGCTTGTAATTGGGCTGTTTAGTTGTTCTGTTTCTTCTTTATCCAGCTTTTGGTGGTTGTAGAGTTGTAGGAATTTGACAATTTCTGCTAAAGCATTGAACTTGCTTGCATATAGCTGTTCATAATATTTTCTGATTATTCTTTTGATTTCTGCTGTATCTGTTGTGATTTCTCCTCTTCCATTTATGACTCTGTTTATTTGTGCTTTGTCTTGTTTATCCTTTGTGATTTGGGCTAGTGGTCTGTCTCTCTTGTTTAATTTTTGAAGAACCAACTTTTGGTTTTATTGATTTTGTGGATTGTTTTCCTAACTTCCATTTCATTGATATCTGGTTTGACTTTTATTATTTCCTGTCTTCTACTGGCTTTTGGCTTATTTTGTTGTTCTTTTTCCAGTTCTTTAATGTGTGAGGTTAGCTTGTTTCTTTGAGTTATTTCTTGCTTCTTTATGTGAGCCTGTATTGCTATATATTTTCCTCTTATAACTGCTTTTAATGTGTCCCATGAGTTTTGGAGAATTTTGTCATCATTGCCATTCTTCTCAAGGTATTTATTAAATTTCTTCTTTGATCTCCCTATTGATCCAAAGGTTCTCTAGTAGTAGTGTGGGTTTCAGTCTCCACAAGGTAGGTGGGCTTCTTGCCTTCTTCACATAGCTTATTTCTAGTTTGATTCCTTCATGTTCAGAGGAAATAGTTGGTATGATTTCGATCTTAGTGTATCTATTGATGTTTATCTTGTGACCCAGTATGTGGTCAGTTCTATAGAATGATCCTCGTGGACTTGAGAAAAATGTGTGCTCAGAATTTTGGGGCTGTAGTAATCTATAGATGTCTGTTAGACCCATGTTGTCTAGGTCCTTGTTCAGAGCTTTAGTGTCTTTGCTTATATTTTGTCTTGTTGAGAGTGGCGTATTGAAGTCTCCTACTATGTGTGTATTTTCTCTAATATACGTTTTCATAGATGACAGTAGTTTCCTGATATATTTTGGTGCTCCTTCATTTGGTGCATGTATGTTGTTGATAGTTATGTCTTCTTGTTGTATTGCCCCCTTAATCATAATGTGGTAGCCTTCTGTGTCTCTTTTTACCTTTTTAGTTTGAAGTCTATTTTATCTGATACAAGTATAGCTGTTCCTGCCTTCTTTTTTGGTCCATTTGCTTGTAGGATTGTTTTCCCTCCTTTTTTTTTTAAGATTTATTTATTTTATTCGTACAGAACTGGGGTACAGGCCAGAGATGCGGAGGGTGAGAGGCTTCACCAGAGACAGAGTGGGGAGCAGAACAGGCAGATCGACGAAGTACACTGCTGAGGGGAGCAGCGGGCGGGTCTGGAGAGGTCTGCCGCGTCATGTGGTCACCCCTGGGGCAGGCGGGAATCAAACTCATGCGGAAGTGGCTCAAGCTTCTTAGTGTTGTGCTTTAACCTGCTGCGCCACCAGGGAGGGCCCTGTTTTCCCTCCTTTTACTTTCAATCTGTTTTTATCTTTTGTAATTAGATGTGTTTCCTGTAGACAGCAGAATGTTTGGCTCTGTTTTTTTTTCTTTTTTTAAAGATTATTTATATATACAGAACTGGGGTACAGACCAGAGGTGCAGTGGTGGTGAGAGGATTCACCAGAGATAGAGTGAGGAACAGAACAGGCCGAGTGATGAAGTACACTGCTGAGGGGAACAGTGGGCGGGTCAGGAAAGGTTGCCACACCATGTGGGTCACCTCCAGGGTGGGGATCGAACTCATGGTGAAGTGGCTTTACCTTCTTAATGCTGCAGTTTAACCTGCTGTACCACCAGGGAGGTCCCAGGCTGTTTTTTTAATCCATCCTGCAACTCTTTTTATTGATGAGTTTAAGCCATATACATTTAGAGATAATATTGATATACTGACACTTATATTTGCCACTTTTTTTGTTCCTTGTGTGCTTTTATTCCTTGTTTTGAACTGTTCTTGTTCATTCTTCTGTTGGATTTCGTTTGAAGACTCCTAATATGTTTTGGAGTTGGTATTTAGTCATGACAAAATTGTGGAGTTTGTTTGTCTGAAAATGTCCTTATTCGTTCTTTGTAGAGGAAGGAGAACTTCGCAGGATAGAGTATTCTTGGTTGGCATTTTATGCTTTGGAGCTTGTTGAATATGTCCCTTTACTCTCTTCTTGCCCATAGTGTTTCTTTGGAGAAGTCTGATGTCAGCCTGATTGGTTTCCCTTTAGAGGTTATTTTTTTCTTTCTTGTCATTCTCATTATCTTTTTTTGTCTTGTTTCTTGGTAGTTTTACTATTATGTGTCTTGCTGTATTTTCCTATCATCATAGTAGTTTGGTGTTCTTGCTTCTTGGATGTCTCCTTTCATCTCCTTCATATTAGGGAAGTTCTCTTCTATTATCTCTGTGAATATTTTCTCGATTCGTTGTCCTTTCTCTTCACCTTCTGGGATATTTATACCTCTGATATTTCCTTTCCTAATGGTGTCAGATAGCTCTTGAAGTGTTTCTTCATTTCTATTCCTTTTTACTTCTCTTTTTCTGTTTTGATTCTCTATTTCTCTGTCTTTGAGGGTGCTGATTCATTCTTCCTTTTCATCTATTCTGTTTTCATTACTTTTCCCAGCATTCCTAGTGGCCTTTTCATCGCCTGTATTTCTTCTATTGCTTTTTTTAAGGTCTTGTTTTCTTTCTTCAATTCATTGATTATTTGTCTCATATCTTTTTTTTTTTCATTGCTTTCATTCATTTCCTTGATAGCTTGGCTCATATCATTTTTTAATTTTTCTTTTTTTTTCATTCATTTCTTTGTTTGCATTCTTCAATTCCTTGATAGCTTGCCTCATATCATTTTTTCCTTCTCATCTTCTTTTTGTTTGTTTATCATGATGATTTTAAATTCTCTGTCTGGTAAGCTGTACAGTTCTTCTGTTTCTTTGGTGATTTCTGCTGACTGGTCTTTTTGTGGTGAATTTTCCCCTGTGGACTTGCTTGGGTATTTGTTTGTCTTCTTTTCCCTGTGGTGTATTTTCTAATACTCTCTATTCATTGAGACACAGTGTTGCTATTATTGGCCGGCATTCTTTCTGGATGTTCTTTTTGGGATGGCCAAGGGACTTTCAGGCACTTTAGTTGTGGAAGATGTTCTGAGCTGTGCTTTGTTTCAGTATCTCCTGTTTTTCCAGCCCCCATGTGTGGAATTGTGTCCATTGTCTCAGCTGGTAACAGTTAGGGGGTCTCTTGTTGTGTTCAGCTTCTTTTGGTAACATGCTGAGTCCTAGTCTCTGGAAGGTGTCTGCAAGAAGTACCTGGATGGGCTGATTTTCTCCTTTGAATTTCTCACTTCTTCTTGGCTTGTCTTGGCAAAATAATGGAGTTAAGAGGGAGAAGGGAGGGAGATGGTCTGTTAGGGGAGAGCTGTGGATGGTATGGAAATGTGATATGGAGGAAGTTGATAGGAGGAGGTGAAGGTTAATTGGGGAACGTGGGGGAGGAGGAGATGAACAGGGATGTAAGATGTAGAAGTGGCAGAAGAAATAATGTTGGAGGGGAAGGAGAAAGAGGAGACAGAAAACCAGCTTAAGCATGAAAGAAGGGCACAGAAATCTACCAGGTTAGTAGTATAGGAACTAACAAATATATATAAAAAAATAAACAAATGATAAACACCACCATGGTAGGGGTGACTCCCAATTTGCTATCCCTTGTGGTTTTAGGTTGGTCTCCTGGGGAATACCTTATGACTGGGTGAAGTGGCCTTCCCAGAGTCTGCAGTTTTTGTTTGGCTTTCTTTTTTGTTCCCTGATTTAGTTGGGCTAGTAAGGAAGTTCTTGTGGTTTCTTTCCACCCAGGGTCTCCTGCAATCTAGGGGCCTCCAGCACAATTGCTGGCCCTGACAGTTTCCTCCTGGTAATTCTGGTAGCCACCTGATTTCAGGTATGTGTGGCTTGTGATTTTATTTTAATCCTCTTGGTGGTGCCAGAGATTTCTTAGAGTTAGTTTTCAGAACTGGGCTTGTTTAAATAGGTCTCTGGGAGAGTAGGAGTGCCAGGAGGAAAGCTCCCTAGCTAGTCTTTCTGCCACCACACCCACAGTTGTAGCAGCATTGCAGCTCCCACTTGCCCACCTGTTGATCTTTGTTGCCTTCCTGTGTCCTGGTTTCCCTCTATGCCCAGATGTGCCCGTGGGACAGAGGGTGTGGGTGGGAGGTGGGGCCCATTAGAAGAATTGCAGGTCTCATTGCAGCTGGGCCAGTCACTGAGCCAGTCTCTGGTTGTGTTTACCTTCTGAGCCTGTGTGTTGCAGGGCAGCAGAGCCTTAATGGCACACAAGTCTCCAGGACTGTGCCGTGGGGGCGGGGAATGCAGGGAGCACTAGAAGGGCTGCAAGCCCATCTGCGCAGGCTGCCAGTCCTCCCTCCACACCTTTAGGATTCTATGTGTCCACTCTGAGCAGTCTTTTCCTGCAGCTTACATTCCACTCACTGAGCTGAGTTGTCTTTCTTTACCTCCAGAGCTTTAGGGGGCAGAAGAGCATTAAGCCTTCCATCTGAGGTACTTCCTAGCGCCTGGGTGCTCCAGGAACGGAGTTTCCCCATCTGAGCTCCCTAATCGCTGAGTCTCCTTCAGTATCTTCCTTCTATAGAGTCTAGGGTGCCTTCGTTTGGGTTGAAACTCATAGTATATAAGTTTATGGCCCGTTTTTAGTCTTATAGTCCTGTGTGTATTTGGACATATGATTTCAGCTTCTTCCCTCTGCCACCACCTTGCTGGAACCCTCACCAAGGTGTTTTTTTTTAAATGTTAAATCCATAGTTGACCAATCTGTTTCAATATAAGGAAGATGACTTACTAGAAAATTAGTCTGAAGATAAAAGCTAGGTAAAATACAAGCCCCAATTTTTTTTATTATTATTCTGTGGACCACACTTTGGCACTGATATAGAGAAAAATGGTTTTATCATAGGATAAACTGTATTTAAGCTAGGATGACAGAGGGGTTTGTTGATGGTATTATGAATGTTTACCAAGGAAGATGGTTACTGAGAATATACCAGAAATGCTGAAAAAGTTGATGAGCAGTAGATGTTTATAATAGACAAATCACACTGGGATGTTGAGTGAAAACTCATAAGAAAGAGATGACTAGAAGACCTTCTTTCTTGAGAATTATCAAAGATGAACAGGTGTATGAAAAGCATGTAATCCAGAGAAGTGGGTTAATACTGTAAGATCTGCATACTCTATTTAAAGGTTTAGGCAGATAAAGGGTGAGATTTAGACTGGGTGAAAAAATATTAACTATCTCTTATTGACTACTTAATGTGTAACAGTTTCTGTACACTATTATCAGGAGCTTTATATAGATTATCTGAGTCCTTTTAAAACAAATTTTTTTTTCACCAGGTTGATGGCTATATCCACAATTTATTGATATACAGAAGATTTACAGGTGTAGTACTAGCATTTTGGTGGGTTCCTGTTTGCAGGAAGTTAGCTTATGAGCATGATCTTTACTGAAACAGAGCACTGCTTTGTTTTTATGCTCCCTATGACCAAAGACTTCAGGAATATGATCCTAACTAGAAGTTACTCAGAGAGCTATTGATGATTTAGGTGAGGAAGGGTTTAGTTTTGTGAGAGTACTACTTCACATACATGCAAACTCAAATTTCAAAATTAAATCATTTAAAACATTACATTATGAAATAAGTAACATGTTATTTGTAGAATAATGTAGAAAACTAGACAATACAGAAAAAAATAGGGAGGAAAATGATTGCCTGTAATCCTTTACTCAGAAAACCTCTGTTAACTATAAAAATACACTTCATTTAATAAATTAAAATATCTTAATGTTAAAATTTTTATTGTGTGATGAAATACTGTCTACATTGATTAAATAAAACATTATTTTTTATCTGTTTTTATCTTTTTTAATTTCAATTGTTTAATAGAGAAAATGGAAAAAAAGCTACAATACCCATCACCCAAAAGAGGCTTTCTCAGTAAGAAAGGTACACTGTATAATAACAGATTAGGTATAGCCAGAAAATGGCACCCATGGTCAGTAGGGAAATTCCAACAAATACCAAACTCATTTTCAATCACCCTTTAAGATAGAAATATTAAAATATAATTAAAAAATAACTGCATATTGGGACTACTATTCATTCACCCAGGGACCCAACAGGAGTTAAAATGGAAAGAGAAAATATCAGTAACCTTTTAAGATGGCCATTTTAACAATGTTAATTCTTTCAATCCATGAACATTGTTTAGTAGGGACAATCTTTGCATTTGTTGTGTCTTATTCCATTTCTTTAAATACCTTTGCAATTTTTGTGGTACTGGTCTTTATGTTCCTTCATGCTAATTTTATTCCTACTTATTTAAATGTTCATGTGATTGTAAATGGGATTGTTTTCTTGATTTCTTTTTCTTCGACTTCACTATTTACATAGAGGTATGTGAAAGATTTTTAGATATCAGCTTAATAGGCTGCCACTTTGCTGTACTAATTTATTGTTTCTAATAGATTTTTTAAAAAGATTTATTTATTTATGCTTACAGAACTGGAGTACAGGCCGGACATGTGGTAGGTGAGAGGATTCACCGGAGATAGAGTGGAAAGCAGGACAGGCAGATTGACAAAGTACACTGCTGAGGGGAGCAACGGGCAGGTCAGAAGAGGTCTGTCACGCCATGTGGTCAGCTCTCTGGCCAGGGATCAAACTCGTGCTGCAGTGGCTTCAGAGAGCTTTACAGTACGGTGTTTTAACCTGTCGTACCACCAGGGAGAGCACTCTAGTAGATTTTTTAATGGAATCCTGAGGATTTTGTATGTTACTGTGATGTCTGTACATAATGATAATCTTAAATCTTCTTTCCAACTTTGGATTGCCCTTTGTAAATTTTAATTTATTATGTCATTCATGTTTGTACAGAAATTGTTTTTTTCCCTCATGTGTAGACCGATAGTGCTTGTAGCACCATACCACCTGTGAACAATTACCATAGTACCTTGTACTCTTCCTTACTCTGTTTGACCCCCCTTCCTCCCTTGCTCTATGCCTTGCATCTATGGTCAGCTTGCACATTTTATCTTTTTCTCGACCTTTTGTCAGTTTCAGATATATTCCACAGATAAGTGAAACCACCCAACATTTATCTTTTCCTTCTGACTTATTTTGCTTAGCATAATCCCTTCTAGGTCCATCTATGTTGCCACAAATGGCATACGTTTATCTTTTTTAATAGCTGACTAGTATTCCACTGTATATGTGTCCCAACTTTTTGATCCTTCCATCTGTTTGGGGAACATTTAGGTTGTTTCTGTGTCTTATCATTGCACATAGTGCTGCAATAAATAAAGGAACACAGATATCCTTTCAGATTAGTGGTTTTGTGTCCTTTGGGTAGATTCTGGAAGTGGAATCACTGGATCATATGGTAGATATATTTTTTCTGTTTTGAGGACCCTCCACACAGCTTTCCATAGTGGCTGGACCAGTTTTCATTCCCACCAGCAGTGTAAGAGTTGCCTTAACTCCACATCCAGAGCACTTGTTGCCAATATTTTTTATATGAGCTATTTTCACTGGGGTGAAGGGGGTATTTCATTGTGGTTTTGATTTGCATTTCCCTGATAATTAGTGCTGTTGAACATATTTTCACATGCCTGTTAGCCATTTGTGTTTCTTCTTTGGAGACGCGTCTTTTTAGCTCTTCTGCCCATTTTTTGACTGGGTTGTTTGCTTTGTTTTGGTTGAGTTATGTAAGCTCTTTGTAGATTTTTTTATTTATTTATTTATTTATTTATTT
>NW_004567154.1:1028797-1040513 GCF_000260355.1 Condylura cristata | reverse complement strand
TCACCAGAGACAGAGTGGGGAACAGAACAGGCAGATCGACGAAGTACACTGCTGAGGGGAGCAGCGGGCAGGCCAGGAGAGGTCTGCCACGCCATGTGGTCACCTCCCGGGCAGGCGGGAATCGAACTCATGCGGAAGCGGCTTTGGATTCTCAGTGCTGTGCTTTAACCCACTGCGCCACCAGGGAGGGCCTCTATCTTGAATTTTAACAAATGTTTATCTGTATTGATATGATTGTTATTTCCCTTTTTGTTGAGGTCATAGTTACATGGATTAATTTCTAGATGTTGAACTATCCTTGATTTCTGGAATAAACCCTATTTACTCACCATGATGATCCTTTTAATGTATTGTCAGGTTTGGACTGGTAGAAATCCAAAGGAATTTTCCCATCTATGTTCATAAAGGATATTGATTTATTATTTTCTTTT
Organism: Condylura cristata; assembly: GCF_000260355.1. Lineage (NCBI taxonomy): Eukaryota > Metazoa > Chordata > Mammalia > Eulipotyphla > Talpidae > Condylura > Condylura cristata. The sequence goes on along the minus strand of NW_004567154.1, from coordinate 1,040,082 downwards.
TTGTGATACCCTTGTCTGTTTTTGATATCAGACTAGTGTCCTCATGATATGCCTTTGTAATCTTCTGTAGTCTTTTGGATGAGTTTGAGAAGCATGGTTATTAGTTCAGCTTTGAATATTTGCTATAACTTACTAGTGAAACTATCTTGTCATAAGCTTTTTTTTTTAATTATTCTTTCTGGGAGACTTGATTATTGTTTCAATTTCTTATGACTGTCCTGTTTGGTTTTCTGTTTCTTGCTGAATCAGTCCTAGAAAATTGTATGCTTCTAAAAAGGGTGTCCATTTCCACTGGGTTACCCAATTTATGGGTATAAGGATGTTCGTAGTAGCTCACAAAATTCATATTTCTGAGACTTCTACTGTAACTTATTTCTCTTTGCTGGTTTTAGTTCTTAGAATTTTCTTGTGTTTTTCTTAGTAAGCCTGGCCAAAGGCTTTGTCTATTTTAATTTAAAAAAAATCTTGCTTTTGGTTTCATTGATCTTTTGTACCATCTTTTAAATTTCTATTATGTTTATTCCTGGCACAATTTTTATTACTTCTTTTTTAGTACCTTTTAGTTTTACTTATTCTTCTTGTTCTAGTTCCTTAAGTTATAAGGTATGATTATATGAGCTCTTTCTTCATGTAGGTCTGTATTCCTATGTACTTCCCTCTTAGCACTGCTGTTGCTAGTTCCATCAGTTCTGATGGCTCTTGTCTTCTTTTTTGTTTTCCTCCAAGTATTTTTTAAAATGTCTCCTCTGAATTCTGTTAACCAGTATTCACTAATTAGCATATTATGTAGTCTCCAAATGAAACCTAAAAACTTTTGGGAGGCGATGTTGTAGTTCGTGGTTCCTCACTCATGTGCTTACTACTGCAGAACATGACCCCAAAACAGACATATGTTGCAAAAGAACACTAACAGATTTTATTTACACAGTGGAAAGGAGAGAATTTATAGGCTGGTGTGTGGCCAGATAGTGCCTGTTCTACCCCAGAGAGCATCCACTGAGCAGAGACTGAGAGCCAAAGTAAAGCTTTATGTGGCATGCTGGTATTTTCTCCACAGACACCCTCCTCCCAATGGTTTAACTGCCAAAACCCTAGCAGCTTGACGCCAGAAGCCCAGTGTATTAACTTCCAAGAGCCTCAGCAGTTTAATTGCACACTAAACCTCAGCTTCACCCTATTCCCATCAGCCATCATTTGGGGTAGATTTAAAAAGCTCCACTTTCTATCATTGAGCTGGTATCAGGTGTGCAGTCTAGAAAGCTCCACATTCAGCCATCAAGTTGGCTGTCAGCACCATTCACTGCTCTTCACTGTTCCTTTTACAGTTTCCCCAGTCTCATTTTTTATCACCATTTCTATGATGATGAACATCAGATGTGTGAATGCTTGGGTGTGGCTTAGAAGACGGTTTTCCTTTGGGGTTGCAGTGTACTCGAAGGAAATAGCATCAGTCATGAGGTATTGTCCATATATAGTCAGTATGACAGTCCTTCATTTATAGAAAATAGTTCAAGCCAGAAGAGAAAAATATCTCAAAAATGGTTAAGAGAGGTTACTATTAAAATGACTTTCTCTTGCCTTCATCCCAATTCTGTAAAATAGTACAAAAAAGTGAATTTGTAAGCATATCTAATTCAAATCTATTTGATCTGTTTTTGCATAAGTGGATAGAATAGAATAACAAAGTTGAATTTTTGTTGGCTTTGTTGGAGCTTTCTGTAAGGGAAATTATTAATAAATTGAACTTTAAACATTTGGCCTATACAGGTGTCAGGATCCATGCCACAGGATAGTCTAACCAGATATTACCTGCAACATTTGTACCTTTGGGAAGATTTCTTCTTGAGGTTTCCAATACTTTTCTCTGAGGGTCCTCCAGATCTGGAAATAATATTTCCTGTTCTCCAGTAGGTCTCTGGAGCCTTCCTCACAGACAAAGTGTCTTCTTCTTTGCTCTGCTCAATCACCACCACCAGAATATCTCCACTATGACCTAATCAAATCCTGAAAATTGTAATCATCTATTTGCAATTCTGTTTATAAGGAGAAACAAAGTTCCTTATTGAAATTTTACATAATGCCATATTATGATGGTATCATGGAGAGAGAGAAAATGCAAACAAAATTTAGTTCTACTCACAAAATGTAGTTTAATTACTGCAGATCCTGGTGGTTTAAATTTTTTCCTTTGAATCAAAGCAAACACAAATAACCCAGTAAGAATTCAAATAAAAATTTATTAAACTTATTCAGTTTTATGTAGTTAATTCTAAATACTGAGTGTGTCAGTTAGCATGGGTCTCAAAAATATTGTGAAGGTAACTCTCTTAATTTCTCCATAAATGATTTCTGCAAATGTTAAAACTCTGAAATTACCAAAATGAAAGCTCTGATACTAACAAAGAAATTGGTTCGACATTATAATTTACAATATCCCAAAGTAAGAAGTAGAAATGGCAAGTAATATCACATCAGAATACTTAAGTTTCACATAATTTTGGAGCACTAAAATTAGTGTATATGCTAAGGTGAAACATTGTCTCAAGGATCAATGCTTCCTATTAAGTTCCAATTTACCAGATAAATATCAAATAGTTCAAATTCATCTAATGTTTTTTCCCCTAAGTAAAGGGACATATTTTATTGAATATCTCAGGAACAACTGAGGTCCCATAAAATTTCCTTTGCTCAATCAAGCACAAGAATAGCTTAAAAAAAAAATTTAGATGTCTGCTAAGTTTTGTTGTGTTAGAGGAAACACCATTTAATTAACCCAACAGTGACAATTTAAGATCTCAGAACTCCAACTAGACTCTGCTAGCACAGTAGTAACAGAGGTAGATCTTTTCCATCTTCTATTTCATTGCAAAATTAACTGTTTTTTCCCTATCAAAGCTTTACTTCAGTTCCACAGTTGACAGTCTCAACCATCAAAAAAATTTTAATTTCCCAAATCACATTTTATCTGATATTTAATGATTTAAGCAATTCACCTCTGACTGCATTTTTTGGTGCATACTCAGGACAAGTGACATAGACTAAAAAGATTACACTCCCACTTCAAAGATAAACATCTCAGACCAAATTATTAAAATTCCAAATTAATTTTCATAACATAACTAGTTTTCATTAACCACAGATTATCCCAGGCCACATGTTCTAGAATTACTTAGACCAGTTTCCTATTGTATTTCTGTGCTCAAAATTTCTGTAGTTGTCGTCTATAACTTACTTCTGTATCCTCTGGAGACCAAAGTAGTTGGACACAAAAGAAAAGACACGCAACATATGAACATGGAGCTATTCCTTACTTTTTTTTGCTATTGTTTTATTCATTTAGTTCATTTGTCCAATATCTGTATAACTGCATTTTACTTATATCTGCAAACACATAGAACATTCACTCTGTTCCCTTACAACGACAAACCTTTGTTTTTTCTGGCTAGACTCTTCACCCATTCCCTAGTCATATATTCAGGCTTGTTGTTCACCTGAACACACATGTACTTACAAAAACAGTCTCCAGGACCTCCCTGGTGGCACACGGGGTTAAGTCCCAGCACTGTCAAGCTGTCTGCAGCCACTGCAGCATAAGTTCCATCTCTGGCCAGGGAGCTGACCTGTGTGGCATAGCAGACCTCTTCTGTCTCATCCGCTGCTCCTCTCAGCAGTTTCAGTCAATCCACCTGTTCCGCTCCCATGCTGTCTCTGGTGAGTCCTCTCAACCCCACACCTCTGACCTCACCCAAGCTTTTGTATGCATAAATAAAATAAATCTTAAAAAAAAACAAAAATAAAAATAGTCTCCAAAGATACAAAAGATAAAAATCAAACACAGGCACATATAAAAAAAATTTTACAAAAATCCACACTATAAAAATCTAAAACTAGAAGCTAAAATCAAAGGCAAATTGTACCCCCCCCCCATGGAATCAAAATAAGTTTTTCCCTAAAAGGAGTACTCTCATTAGAAGTCACGTGATTGCAAATGTCATTCTATATACCTTTATTTTTGGGAGTAAAAAAATTTAGTTAAAAAAATTATTAGGGAAGACAGGTTTATTCTCATCATTTCATGGTTTCTAGTATTCATCAGAAGTTTACCCTCAGGTATCCTATAACAAACGGGAAGAAAATATTTTAAAATTTGTCTTTTCCTTTAATATGTTTTCAAAGGGTTCACAACTCCACTGGGTTTTGGTCTCTGAGTCATCACCTTCTAAGGCTTTCTTCACCTGGGAAGATGCACCTAAGGTTTTATGCCTGAAAGTTTTCTACAAGTAGGAATGGTTAGAAAAACATCATTAGCTCCAGGTCAGTTTTCTTACAGCTGGGTTTAGGCATCTTTACTCTGCCAGGTCTTGTGTAAGACCTAATCACCAGATCTAAAAGGAGGTGTAATGGTTAATCTGAGACATTGAAATTCTAAATAGGGCAGTTATGAGAACCAGCTAAGACTTCCTGAGTATATTTTACATATTATTTGATCCTTTGTTCTGTGTCTGTTTCGGTGTTCAAAATTGAAGATTGAAATGGTCTTCTAAAACAATTTTAAAGGGCTTTAACTGTAACCTCTTTCTAGGAGCCATGCTTACCTGAGGGGGGTGGTAGAAAATGCTAGACCCCTGTTGTAAATTGGTTTCTTGGAATATTTTTTTGGAAGTGTTTTTTAGTGTGATACACTTTATCAGTTTGTCCTATAGAATGTAGTCCCCAGGCAGTATATAGCTTCCAAGTATTCTGTTAGGCATTACTTTTGAATGACTTCTGAGAAAAAACTGAGGTCCACTCTGAATATTCACTCTGAATAATGTTGGACAACCCAAAGCAAGGAATTATTTCCTTCAGCGATTTTTGGCAACCTCTGAAACCTTTTCTGTCCTGAGGGGGAGTGTTTTCCAAGCATCCCGGAAGGTATCCAGAAAGTATACTTATAATTGCAAGTTGTTCTGGACATATGGATAAAATCTACTTGTCACTCTATGAAGGTGTATTCCCTAATATTGAACACTAGTAGCTTTAGGGTATAAGTCTTGGAATTTTTCTTAACGTATCATTGGCAACTTTGGGTGATCTCCTAAGCCACTCTTTAAATTGGAACCCTTTAAATGTAGACTCTGGAATACCCACATACTGGGATCCCTCATATAGATATTGCAACACTGGACAAACTATGTCTTCTGGAGGGATTATTATTCCATGTGAGTTCATTATTCAAGTGGAACTTCGGTGGAAATTAGTAAATCTCATTCATGGGCCCTTTCCCTATCCCAGTCCACTGACTGGGTATTTAGTAACAAACTGAGATAAAAATTCCATGAGAAGGATGTCTCCCTGGAGAGAAGACTGAGCAGTGGCCTTGACTGCACAATCAGCTTTTCTGTTGCCCTTTGCAATTTCAGATCTATCCTTTTGGTGACTGGACAATGAAACACTGCTACAAGTGTTGGTAAAGCTGCTATTTTCAGAAAGGCCAATCCCTAGTGTGCTTAATGTTTCTGACTTTAAAGATACTCCTTTCCTTCCAAATAGTACCATGTGCATGCAAAAACATGAAGGAATATTTTAAATCATGGTATACATTTACTCTCATCCTTCAGGGTTATCAGTTCAGCCTATGCTAATGTCCTCAATGGGAGGAATTTGGTTACCTCAGTGCCCTGTAGTTTCATCATTACCTATCCTGCACATCAGTGGCCCTGTTCCATAAAACTGCCCCCACTCTGAATCTGAAAGGGTTTGATCTGACAAATCTGGTCAGCTAGGTTATACACTTTTTAACAGCTTCTAGACAGGGGTTAAGATTTCATCTGCAATCCTCTGCATTGATTGGGAGCAAGGTAGCTAGATTTAAAAAGCTGGTGATTTCCAAATGCACATTAGGATTATCTACTAGAGCTGCTTGATATTTTCCTATTTGCCCAACAGTCAAGCAAAGTCTACCCTTCTGTTCTAGTAATGGCAAAAACTGGTGTGGCACATACACACCATGATGACCTAAGGTGAATTTGTTTCACACAGAAGGTTGCAAGTGGCAACTATAGTCCACAGACATGGAGGCAGGTCCTTAGTGCTGTGGTGTAGTTATTTAGACAGATATGTGATAGGCTGTATCTCTGATCCTAATAATTAGATTAACACTCCCAAGCTGACTTTCTGTCTCATGCACATAGAGTCATAAAGGCTTTCTAGAGTCTGGCAGTCCCAAGGCTAGTGTTGGGATCAGCCTTCTCTTTTATCTTACAGACTTGTTGACATTCAACAAATTCAAAGCCAAGGTTCTAATTCTGGGTCTTTGAGGGTTTCTCCTAGCTGTTTTGCTATTAGCCTAAAATTGGCGATCTAAAGTCTACAAAACCCAGCCTTTCCCAAAAATCCGCATAACTGCCTTCAATTGGTAGGGACATTAGGAGCTGAAATGACTTGTTTTCTTCCCGTTAATGAGGCATCCTTCGCCCTTTTTTAATCTCAAATCCCATTTGCCACCTTTTGTTTGCATACCTGTGCCATCCTAAGTGACTCTTTGTAGCCAGTTCTTCCAAGTATTAATATAATATTCTCTAGACAAGGGTTGGAGATTTATAAATTACTTATATATTGTAGGAGGATGCCTTCTTTAGTTGGCCTTTCTAAAATTCCTGCTCAGTTTCTCTCTACTTGAGGAAGCATATTCCAGCAATATTGCAAAGTGCCTTTGGGCTCAATGTACTTCATTCGAAAGCAAAAGCTAGCTCATCCCAGGCATTTAGTGGTATTTGTAAAAAGACATTGTTCCCCCCATGATGTTTTTTTAAAATGATATAATAGTTTATTTTTATATCATTTTGTGCCTTTTTTCATCTCAGCTGTAATTCCCGTGGGCTTCCCATCACCAAATCACCTGTGTGCTGTCACCATAGTCCAGTGCACTTCCCCCCTCCACATTTTTTGGTCCCTTTCCCCACTCCACCCCCGTAAACTGTCTCTGATATGTAGTTTATTATTATTATTATTATTATTGTTGTTGTTGTTGTTGTAAACTGTCTCTGATATGTAGTTTATTATTATTATTATTATTATTGTTGTTGTTGTTGTTGTTGTAAACTGTCTCTGATATGTAGTTTATTATTATTGTTGTTGTTGTTGTTATTATTATTATTTTCTCCCCTGGTCCTTTATACTCTTGCTATGAGTGAAACCACCCAGTATTTTTCCTTTTCTCTCTGGCTTATTTCACTAAGCAGGATCCCTTCCAGCTCCATCCATGTTGCTACAAAAGGCATCAGTTTATCTTTTTTGATTGCTGAGTAATATTCCAATATGTATATGTACCACATCTTTTTAATCCAGTCATCTACTTTTGGGTATTTGGATTGATTCCATGTCTTAAAAAGACATCTTTTAAGACCAATGTTGAAAAGTATCCAAAGTCCCAGGTATGGCAGTTAATAGGGTGTAAAATTTTGGTATGGTTGGATATATGTCCTGTACAATCTCATTAATGGCCCTCAAATCCTGAGCGAAATGATCTCCATTCATGTAGGGCTTCTTTCCTGGCAAAATTGGAGAGTTGTAGGGGGAGTGGCAGGGCCTATTAGACTAGATTGGAGAAACTTTTGTAATACTGGCTGAATTCCCCAGAAAGTCTCCTCCTTTAGAGGATATTGCTTTTTCCTGGGGTGCTTCTCATTTCTATTCTGTACAGCATCTGCATTTTTGGTAATTTCTAGAGTTTCATCAGCCCAAAGCACTTTACTTACCCTTTCATAGGTTACTGTGATGAGTACTTTGCCTTTTGGTGGAGCATCATGAGTGAGTACCATTTGGAATCACAACATATATCTTGGGGCTACTTGTTGTCTCTTACTGTGGGGTGAGAAAGTAATCTGTACATTGTTTATTTAAGAGGTCACTGCGAGTAAGGGCAATTGGACCCTTTCTGTGTATAGAAAGCTCTGTTGCCCTAAACTTGCATTCCACTGCTTGTAGGGAGGTTCTTTTATGGCCTTTCCATAACACTGTTGGTTGGTTTAGTCCTCATACTTGTCCAAGCTAATTTAGAGTTCAAATAGGTTGAATAGGTTGCTCCAGCGTCCACCAAAAAAATCAAATGATTCCATTACAGAGCAGAATGAGAGGTACCCAAGGACCTCAAACCTGCCTGCTCTAAATGGGTTCTGCCATCTACTGCATCAAGAAAAAAAATGTAATCCGGTGTGTAATATCTTCTATAGAGAATAAAAGTGTGCCATAGAGACAATTAGTGTGCAATAGAAAGAAGGGAAAGAATAAAGGATTCTAATTAAACACCTAAAGCTGCCCATCCCCTTGTGGGTAAATGCCCCGCCAGACACGGTTGGCCCAAAGCAGGACCACTGAGGCCCAAAAGTCTGTCACAAGTTTAAAGCAACTTCTGGTGGGGACCCATAAGAAAGGGGCAAAAGGGGCAGAAAGGGCCAAACAAGTCTAGAAGCAAAAAGGCACACAATCAAAGTACAAGTGAAGATAAAGGCTGCCATTGTCAGCCTTCCCACTGGTCTTGCATCCATGTGTGTGTCTCTTTCAAGTGTCTTTTTCCATGTCCCTCAGGTCCCTGGTACAAGTCTGAGGTGAAGAAGCAAGCATGACATTTTCACATGTCTCTCTGCTCCTTGGTCCTCCTCCAGGTCTTGTTTTCCATCTACCTCCTTGCCTTCTTCCTGGTATTTCACTCTTCACTCTTCTCCTAATACCTTTTCTAGCTTCTCCCTGTTCAGCTCCTCCCTTCCTTAGGGCGGGGCATGGAACCTAGAACTTTCCTGGGGATTACACTTTTTTTCTTTTAAGATTTACTTATATATGCATACAGAACTGGGGTGCAGGCCAGAAGTGTTGTTGCGGGGAGTCGATGGGGGGGGGTGAGAGGATTCACCAGAGACAGAGTAGGAAGTAGAACAGGCAGATTGACAAAGTACACTGCTGAGGGGAGCAGCGGGCAAGACAGGAGAGGTCTGCCGCGCCATGTGGGTCACCTCCCTGGCTGGAAATTGCATTAGTGCTGCAGTGGCTATGGTAGCTTCATAGTGCTGTGCTTTAACCCGTTATGCCAACAGAGAGGGCCCTGATTACACTGTTTTGCCCCCCCCAACCCCCAATTCTTATTCCTTCTTCCCTTCCTTGCTTCCAACCTGGGACATGTATTCTTGCAGTGGTCCTTTTTTTTTTTTTTTATTGCACAAAAGCACACCCTTCCTTAAGGTTCCCTTCTACTTCCTCTCCATGTCTTTTCTCGATTGCTCGTAAACACTATCCTATTTTCTCTCTTTATGTAAACAATTTCAGGCTTAGGTCTCCTTTTCTCTCTGTGATTGTAAACTCTGGAGGCTCTACCAGCTGGGAAGGACTCATCTCTCTACTATCATCTATTTGGCTAATTTCCACTTTATATCTGGAATACTCTGCCCAATGAATGTCATATTAATCATCTGAGCATTTTCTGGAGCATCTGTATTCTCAGTTGTGTAAGTACTATATAAGTTTGGATAATCTTTTCAAGAATCTTAGATGGCCCCTCATTGGCCATTTTTTGAAGTTTTAGTATCTTACTAAAACTTTCTGCTTAGGAATTCCCTGCTTCAGCCCTACTAATAAGTACATCTAAAGTGTTCTAGCTTTTCAATTTCCCTTTTATCTAAATCCCACTTAGGGTCTATCATTGATACAGTTTTTTCTGGTTCTGAGGTTTCTACAATAGATAATTGTGCCTCCTCACTGGCCTTTACTCAAAACATGCTCTGTTCACCCAAAGTCAATAGTGTTTGTAACATAGGTTGTATTTCTGTAACCCTATAGGAGACACAAATAGAGGCAACGAAGTTAGCCATCCATTCAGCATCCTAATGGTATTCAGGGACAATTTTCTCCAGTTTAGGATACCCCTCCTAGAAGTGGGATTGTGTGACAATGAGTATACAGCATGTTGCCCCTTTTCATTTAGTCTACCCAACAGAAATTGGTGAAGGAATTGGCTGAATCCCAGTTCAGCTCCTTTGACCAAATTGCCCTATCTGGTTTGAGAAGTCTAGATTCTAGTCTTTTCCAAGGGTGTAGTAGCCAGAGCATCTGCAGCCTTCCAGAGAGGTACTGGATCTTGAAAGGGATTCTCAAATGGCTCAAAGTTTTCAGTAAGTGATGGTCTCTTCTTCTTGCTCTACCATTGTATAGCTACCAGAGTGAGAGAAAAGCTGCTCCCTCTTTGTGCCATCAAATGGACCTCTGACTTTTCTAAGTCTAATTCATAGAGGGTTTTAAAGGCACATATAACATGGGAGTTTGTCCCATTTGCCTGATCCACAAAATTTCTCCAAGTACAAAATACCTGTAGTTCAAAATCCACCAATAGGCCATATTCCCTCTGACTCTATTGACTTTGTAGGCCAAACAGTGTTACAGAAGAAAACCATGTATTTCCTATAAATTGACTTATCACCGAACTTGTTTCAGTCAGCCAGAATCCATTTAAACAGTTACCCTGTGGTTTGGTGAGTTCAGTTCATTTTTATTTAGGGTGATTATTGATATATGAGGGCTTGATACTCTCACTGTTTTTTAGTTTTGTTAATGTATACTTTGTTCAATATCTGTGGACTTTCTTCTCTTTGATTCAGAAAGGAGAGCTCCTTTCAGAATCTCTGTAGCAAAGGTATACTGTTGGAAAATTCCTTAAGCTTTTTGTTTTTTCTGGCAAAACTTTTAAAATCTGAGAGCCTTGGCTGGCTGTTTTCATCATTGAGTATTTTGCAGTCAAATGTGTTAACCCTGAACTAACCCCTATTTTGAGTATTTTGACTTGTCATTCCATTTTCTCCTTGTCTTTGGTGGGTCTGTTACAAAATTTGGTGAAAATCTGATGGAGTTCCTGTATATTTTATCACCTTTTATTCCCTTAGCCAACTTCTAAATTCTTTTTATTTATTTAAATTAAAAATAATATTTTTTTCATTTTAAAACAATGTTTACTTCTCCCCTCCCCCAATTTTGTCTTGAACTCTTGTTCTAGTAAAGGAACGATGTTTTTTTTATTTTAAAAAATGCCTCAGTGCATTTAGATAACCAAGTGTTCTTGTATATTTAGTTCCTTTTGCAGACATAGTGATTTTCCTCTATATAATTTCTCTGAATAAGCTCTCTGTTCCTCTCTCTTTTCCCCTTCTTGTTTACCCATTATCCTTATATTGCCTTTCTTAAATGCAGTTGAATAGATCTTGAAGTACTACTTCATTTTTTTTTTCCACATCTTATTTCTTTTTCCTTCCATGTGGGTCTTT